>NW_007729624.1:143738-229901 GCF_000696425.1 Galeopterus variegatus | reverse complement strand
TCATTGGTGGGAGCTAAAAAAATAAACAATTTAATTCACCCACATACACACACAAAAAAAACCGGGGGTTGGGGGTAGGGAAGAAGATATAACAACTATACTTTTTTGAAGTTGTTACAACATGCAAACGGAAAGGACATTCTTGGGGGGGTGGGGAGAGAGGGAGGAGGGAGGGAGGTGTCGGTGATGGGCCATAATAATGATATACATTGTATATTGACAAAATAAAAATTTAACGAAAAAAAAAAAAAGAAAATATAATCTCAATAACCCTATATCTATTAAAAGTTATCAAATTTTAGTTTAAAATGTTTCTATAAAGAAACTTCTAGTCCCAGATAGCTTCAGTGATAAATTCAACCATTTAAAAAGTAATATTTTAGGAGCTGGCCTGTGGCTCACTCGGGAGAGTGCGGTGCTGATAACACCAAGGCCACGGGTTCAGATTCTGTATAGGGATGGCTGGTTTGCTCACGGGGTGAGTGTGGTGCTGGCAATACCAAGTCGAGGGTTAAGATCCCCTTACCGGTCATCTTTAAAAATAAATAAATAAATAAATAAATAAATAAATAAATAAAATTTTTTTAAAAAAAGTAATATTTTACACAAACTTTCCCAGAAAATTGAGGTTCTATTTCCCAGCTCATTCTATGAGGCCAGCATTATCCTGATACACACAAAAACAAAAACCGTACAAGAAAAGAAAACTATGAACAAATATCCTTCATGACCATAGATACAAAAATTCTAAATAAAATTTTAGCAGATTGAATCCAACTATGTATTAAAAGGATGAGTACATCATGACCAAGTGGGATCAATCCCAGTAATCCAGGATTGGTTTAACATTCGAAAATCAATGTAATGCACTACATTAGCAAACTGGAAAAGGATAAATATACAATCATCTCAATAGATGCAGAAATGTACTTGATAAAAATCTAACAACTGTTCCTGATAAAACCTGTTAAAGTACATCTGTGAAAAATCTACAGTTAGCATCATACTTAATGGTGAAAGAATTAATGCTTTCTTCTTGATCAGAAACACACATAGGGATGCCACTTTCACCATTTCACTCACCATTATGTTAGAAGTTCTCGCCAGTGCAATCAAGCAAGAAAAAGAAAAGTCATTCAGATTGGAAAAGAAGTAGTAAAAGTATCTATATTCACAGGTGACATGATGTCTCTGTCACAATCCGATGGAATCTATAAAAAAAAGCTACTAGAAATAATAAACGTTTGGCAGTGTTGCAGTAAAGAAGATCAATATCCAAAAATCTATTTTATTTCTGACAATGAACAACTGGAAATTGAAATAAAAAGTAATGCCATTTACTGTAGTATAAAAATATGAAATATTAGTGATAAATCTTTCAAGAGATATGGAAACCACAAAACATTGCTTAGAGAAGTTAAAGGATTTCTAGATATATGGAGAGATATACCTGGTTCATGTATGGGAAGACTCAATATCATCAGGATGCCAATTCTTTCCCCAAATTGGTCTGCAAACTCAAGTCAATCCCAATCAAAATCCCAGAGACTTTTTTTCATAAAAATTGATGAACTGGCTCTAAAACTTACATGAAATACAAAGAAACTTAGAGTAGTTACAACAGTTTTGAAAATGAATTAAGTTGGAAGGCTTACTATGATTTCAGGACTTACTGTGAAGCTGCTGTAATCAAAATAGTGAGGTATTGGTGAAAAGAAACTTTTGAGGGTGATGTTTATGTTTACTATCTTGATTGCTGTACACTTTAAGTATGAGCAGTATTTTGCATACCCATTATGCTTCAAAAAAGCAGTTAAAAATAAAGTCATTTTGAGATTGCTTTATTATTTTCATTTCTTCCTGAGTAAATTCACTTATGGTCATTGTGTTTGGTAGTTCTGTTTCTCCATTTCAGTCTTCTGTCCTATTCAGGCTCATCAAGAGTGGAAGGTATTTGTGTTTTGTGATGCTCTTGTTTCCTTTCTTTGCACCAACTGCTCCTATCTAATGGTACTACAGTTACCTCAACTCTGCCTTGGGCCCTCCAGTCCAGATGTAGATGCAAGGCCCACATTTCTATCTCAAGGTGATATTTGGTATATCACAAATCTGTATACTGCGCTGGCAGTGAATTTGGCTCCTGTTCTATTGTTGCTCTTTTCAACTATAGAGCAGCTTCATTTATTAGCTGGAGCCCCATGCCTGGAGCAGCTTCTTCAGTCTACTTTTTTGGACAGGGAATCCCGACCCCCATTTCACACTCTGCACTTGGCTTTTGTCTTGCCACACCTGGAGTGGTGGTCCCTTTACATTGAAGATCCTATTTCTTGGTAGCTACTTCTGACTGCTTTTGAACTTCAAGCTGCTGTGTGTTCTATTTCTGGTTCACAAAGAGATTTAGTTGTATCTTTAAAAATTTTTATTATTTTAGTTATTATGGGGAGGAGGTGTGTGTATAAACATTGAATTCACACACATGCCTGTTTGATTCCCAGCTTTATCCCTGACACTTTTCAAAGTGCTTGGCCATGGCAAGCTGTCAATAAATAATTGTTGGATGCTTGAGTAAGATATACTAAGTGCCAAAATCTGTTTACAAAGCAAAGTTATAATATGGTCTGATTTGCTTTGCACTTTATATTTCTGTATATAAAGTGCACAAAAAGAAGTGAGGGTGGACAAACACCAAGCTTAATATAGGGTGTTTATGGACAGTATGTGAACAACAACAAAAAATGCTTCCTGTGCTGTCCACCCCACCTTTTAAACAATAAGCATGTATTTTTTTAAAAAAATCAAAATACACTAAAGTTATTTTCACTTGAAAAAAGTAAACAAATAAACAAGGGTTCTGACTCTCCCGTCCCCTGAGTTGAGGCACTGCTCCTCCTCCTCATCCCCAAGCCCCAGGTCACCTTGCACATGATTTTCTGTAACCCTTCTCACTGGCCTGTTCCTCCAGCACTTAATTCTCAGGTACTCTAAAAGGACCAAAAAGGCTTGTAAGAAATAAACAGACTCTCACTTGTGTTCCTTCAAGAAGTTGTTCCTTGATATTCCTTAAAATTCCTTTGATTAGAATAGAAAATAAAAGTCTTAGCCTTGAGTTCCTCTTTGGGAGAGTTAACACTCTAATGTGCATGCATTGCTGACAAGTCAGTGATGCTACTCACATTGTTTCTATTTTGATTTGGGATGTGGGTGATAAAACGAAAGGTTTGGTGTTCATGAGGTGGGGCAGGGCAAGTAGCATTCAGCTTCAGCCTTGGAAATGTTTATCTCCTCATAGGNTCTAAAACTTACATGAAATACAAAGAAACTTAGAGTAGTTACAACAGTTTTGAAAATGAATTAAGTTGGAAGGCTTACTATGATTTCAGGACTTACTGTGAAGCTGCTGTAATCAAAATAGTGAGGTATTGGTGAAAAGAAACTTTTGAGGGTGATGTTTATGTTTACTATCTTGATTGCTGTACACTTTAAGTATGAGCAGTATTTTGCATACCCATTATGCTTCAAAAAAGCAGTTAAAAATAAAGTCATTTTGAGATTGCTTTATTATTTTCATTTCTTCCTGAGTAAATTCACTTATGGTCATTGTGTTTGGTAGTTCTGTTTCTCCATTTCAGTCTTCTGTCCTATTCAGGCTCATCAAGAGTGGAAGGTATTTGTGTTTTGTGATGCTCTTGTTTCCTTTCTTTGCACCAACTGCTCCTATCTAATGGTACTACAGTTACCTCAACTCTGCCTTGGGCCCTCCAGTCCAGATGTAGATGCAAGGCCCACATTTCTATCTCAAGGTGATATTTGGTATATCACAAATCTGTATACTGCGCTGGCAGTGAATTTGGCTCCTGTTCTATTGTTGCTCTTTTCAACTATAGAGCAGCTTCATTTATTAGCTGGAGCCCCATGCCTGGAGCAGCTTCTTCAGTCTACTTTTTTGGACAGGGAATCCCGACCCCCATTTCACACTCTGCACTTGGCTTTTGTCTTGCCACACCTGGAGTGGTGGTCCCTTTACATTGAAGATCCTATTTCTTGGTAGCTACTTCTGACTGCTTTTGAACTTCAAGCTGCTGTGTGTTCTATTTCTGGTTCACAAAGAGATTTAGTTGTATCTTTAAAAATTTTTATTATTTTAGTTATTATGGGGAGGAGGTGTGTGTATAAACATTGAATTCACACACATGCCTGTTTGATTCCCAGCTTTATCCCTGACACTTTTCAAAGTGCTTGGCCATGGCAAGCTGTCAATAAATAATTGTTGGATGCTTGAGTAAGATATACTAAGTGCCAAAATCTGTTTACAAAGCAAAGTTATAATATGGTCTGATTTGCTTTGCACTTTATATTTCTGTATATAAAGTGCACAAAAAGAAGTGAGGGTGGACAAACACCAAGCTTAATATAGGGTGTTTATGGACAGTATGTGAACAACAACAAAAAATGCTTCCTGTGCTGTCCACCCCACCTTTTAAACAATAAGCATGTATTTTTTTAAAAAAATCAAAATACACTAAAGTTATTTTCACTTGAAAAAAGTAAACAAATAAACAAGGGTTCTGACTCTCCCGTCCCCTGAGTTGAGGCACTGCTCCTCCTCCTCATCCCCAAGCCCCAGGTCACCTTGCACATGATTTTCTGTAACCCTTCTCACTGGCCTGTTCCTCCAGCACTTAATTCTCAGGTACTCTAAAAGGACCAAAAAGGCTTGTAAGAAATAAACAGACTCTCACTTGTGTTCCTTCAAGAAGTTGTTCCTTGATATTCCTTAAAATTCCTTTGATTAGAATAGAAAATAAAAGTCTTAGCCTTGAGTTCCTCTTTGGGAGAGTTAACACTCCAATGTGCATGCATTGCTGACAAGTCAGTGATGCTACTCACATTGTTTCTATTTTGATTTGGGATGTGGGTGATAAAATGAAAGGTTTGGTGTTCGTTTGATTAGAATAGAAAATAAAAGTCTTAGCCTTGAGTTCCTCTTTGGGAGAGTTAACACTCTAATGTGCATGCATTGCTGACAAGTCAGTGATGCTACTCACATTGTTTCTATTTTGATTTGGGATGTGGGTGATAAAACGAAAGGTTTGGTGTTCATGAGGTGGGGCAGGGCAAGTAGCATTCAGCTTCAGCCTTGGAAATGTTTATCTCCTCATAGGTGGCTTGAGTAGATAAAACCTTTATCTCCTCAAGGGAGCTGGGCTCAGAGGCATCTTTTACCCTGCATCCATGGCGACCAAGCTACCTTCTTGCTCTGCCCAGAATGTAGTGTGTAAGGCACTGAAGCAAAGCAAGGTGGCAGCTTACTGCCCGCTCTTTCCACTCTGGAGATACCTGACATTCACCCCATCAGATGGAGAGAAGAGAACTACCTAGATTGTAATTTTAGATTCAGAATCCTTAGCATTTTTCCTAAAACACCTTATCATTTTTAGTGAATGGTAAATTTTTCTCTAAATGTAGCATTTGAAATCCCAGAGTCAAATCTGATAGGTAACTGCAAGCTTCTTAGATGATTAGAAAATGTACACATCCCTTCCACCCTCCCTGCCAGTGGTCAGGGCAGTAAGAAAACTTCATAAGTATTCCAGTTCTGCAACTCCGAGTTTCTTATAGTAGCTGTTACCAGCAGCATTCGCTCTTTAATTCTGCCAGTAAAGGTCAGCATGCTATTCTGTTGAGTGGAGACTAAACAGGTTGGTCGGCCTTCTTGTGGTGATAAATTGGCTCTATAGTTCTATAATAAACATTTTTTTTTTTTTGCTTCAAAAATAAGCAGCTAGTTATGACTTAGCAGAGCATAAAACTTTATGTTGAACTTATGTTGTACTTAAAAATGTTGCTTTTCTACTTTCAGACTCAGTAAGTTCCATGTTTTGGCACCTGGTGCAGTGTCCATGAAAAGATAAGAATAGTAATTTCTTTTAGAAAAAAACCAGATGAGGTCTTTTTTGATCTACATTACTTGTGACATTTGCTAATCTTAATTCTTGATGCCCTTCCTGAGGGAGCTGGATTGTGTCCCTCTGCTGCAGAAGACACAGGGGCCTTGGGTCTGCTTTGTAAGTATTGTTGAAGAACATGTCTGCCTGTCCACTTCTCCAAGCAGTCTTGCCATTTTGAGCAGACGGACCCTAATGTCCATATCCAGTGACCCAGTATAGCCAATTGACACATTGTGTAAAGGCCCCCTTTTCATCAAGTTCATTTGAAAGATTCACCAGAGAGTTAAAATGACCATTTCCTGCCTACGAACGCAGTGATTGGACTAGAAGAGTTCTGCTGGCCCCTTCAAGCTTTGTTGTTTTAAAATTCACTCAAAAATATCTAAAAGGTAATGAAATAAGATGAAAAATATGGTTTCAAATGATACTGTACACTAGATTACTAATACTAGTATATGGTATATAGAATAGCATTTTTAAAAAACATTAACCAGAAATATTCTTACTAGTTACATGTAGTTTTTTCCATTTTCCTACTATTAAAGTCTCATTTAGGTCGGAAAGTAATTGTGCACATATTCAATTCAAAGTTACTATTTATTCTCACATAGAAGTTTATAAGTTTTTGAGTTGTTTTGAGCTGTGCTTACATGATCTGGTGCAACAAGTTGAGAAACATGAGCCTCAATTGATTTGACCTCATTAGCATCCTTCCTAGAAGTATGTGTATTGTTATTTTGAATCGTTAGCATATGTGTGTATCTTCTAATAGGTATCGATTATTTTATTTTATTTTGTGTGTATCTTTTATTTTCATTTTGATTGGATACTCTATGATTGTTAGTAGTTAGGTTTCCACAGTTTCTGGCTGTCCTTGGTGTTAAGCCATCTTTGGGAACGATCTACGTGAGACATAAGACTTGAGATATGAGATTAATTTCCTGGGCTTCCTCTACCATCAGGAGCATGCCTGTTGGACTGAATGCTTTCATATGCAGCATACAACCACCCATTTTACAGAGAAGTAAATTTAAGTATAAATTGTTTGGTTAAGCTATTCCTATCTTTCTTTTTGTCAGTGTGAATTGAAGGGGAAAATTTTCAACTCACGACTTTTTTTATAATTATGATTTAGCTCATAATTAAAGATTCACTTGAGGCAAAAATAGGAAACTCACGTTTCATGTAAATGAAACCTCCAAGCTGTTTGGAATGTGGAGGCCAAGATAATTACAAAATCCATCATGCAGAAACACTGCAAGTGCAGAAAATTCAATGTTGAACCCGGTGATCAGTTTCCCTTAATTTATCACTGAGAGAAAAATAAATTGACTATTTAAGAACTAAACTTTTTCCTGTAGGTTATTGTTTAAAAATTAATTCAAACTAAAACACTTTGACCATTAATACTGGGCAAACATATTAAAATGTAAAATAACAGAAAATGGTAATATTCTAACATTCTGAGACTTCACATACACGGTTCCAAAAGCGCAAATGAAAAATAAAAAAATTAGTTGGTCATCTGATTACAAGTAGATTAGCTCCATTCTGAGTTTTTAATGTACCTGCATGATTTACAGTATTTTACACTTTTTCTCCAAATATTTTGGGTGTTTGACAAACAGAGTCTATCTGCTAGTGTCCTTCTTTAAGTAATCAAAATTATATATACCCATAAAAATAATTCAAACTCTGGAAAGTTTAAAAAATAAAAAAGTAAACATCTTCCTGTCTTGTCCAGACTCACAGAAAATAATGTTTGCTTTTACAATTATGAAGGCACTTCAAAAAATTCATGGAAAAATAAAATTAAGAGATAATATGAATCTTTCCATGAACTTTTTGAAGTTCCCTACTATACGTATATATGTGTGTGTGTAAATTAATGTATGTATGCCTCTTCTAATACAAGGGGATCATAGTATACATATAGATGTACAACTTGCTTCCCCCCCTTCTCAATATATTCTAACAAAATTTTCTTATCAGCACATATAGATATAACTATTTTTGATGACTGTAGCTCTGTATGAATATACCATAATCAGGTTTGGTAGCTCTCCTATTAGTGGATGTTTAAGCTTCCAGGTGCGTATATGTGTGGGGGGTAAATAGTTTTTCTGACAAATAGAAATGCACTGAAAATCCTTGTTAGGTATATTTATGTTTACTTGTATTTATATAATAATAGGGCAAATTCCTAGAAATAGAATTGCTAGGTAAAAGGTTGTGAATTTTTTGTTTTGATATATAGCATTGCCAAATTGCCCTCCTCAAAACGTAAAGACCAGTTTTTATTCTCACCAAAAGAGAGATTGCCTTTTTCCCCACAGCCTTGCTGATACTGAGTTTTATGAAATTATAACATTATTCCATTCTGATACATGAAACCTTGTATGTCTTTGATGTTTTGCATTTCTTTTATCATGAATAAAGTTTGGCGTATTTTGTAGGTTAATTAGCCATTTGTGTAACTTTTTCTATAAATTACTTTAGTGTAACTTTTGCCCAGTTTTTTCTATTTAGTTTACCTATTTCTAATAATTTGTAAGAGCTCTTTGTTTGTTAAGAAGCTTATCCTCCTGTCACAACAAATACACTTTTTCATTTTCTGTTTATATTTTTTAATTTTTTTTTTTCCTTTTTGTCTTTTTTCGTGACCGGCAACGGATCACAACCCTCAGTGTTGCGCCCGCACCGGACCGGGACCGGCAACGGGATCGCAACCCTCGGTGTCGCGCCCGCACCTCGCTCAGCCAGTGAGCGGCCGGTCTGTATGTGGGATCCGAACCCTTGGCAGGAGCGCAGCCACGCTCCCAAGCGGCGCACCGTAGCAGTGCGCCACCAGGCCGGCCCTATATTTTTTAATTTTATAGATATTTTCACTATATAGTTTTTATTTTGTAGTCAAATTTATCGGTGTATTTCTTTACCACTTTTGAGTTTTATGTCATGTTTTTAAAGGTCTTCCCACTCCAGGATTATAAATATAATCACCGTATTTTTTCTCCTGGTAGTTTTATGATTTTATTTTTTACATTTGGATATTTGATATATTCAGGATTGTTTTGTTATAAGGAATAAGGTAGATACAACTATGTAGTGTTACATTGGTAAAATATTTCAAACATCAAGTACTGTTAAGATTTTGTTCCATTGGTTCTAGTTATCCTTTGCTACGTAGTTATTAAATTAGTGGGTGTAGCACCTGCATATCTTATGAAATTTTTATTTCTTTGACTGAATATAATTGGTTATATTTATTCTTTGCACCATAATCATTAAATAATTAGGAGTTGTGTGTATCCAGGGAGATAATAGCAAAGCATATTCTATGAATATATCATCTCCCTGATCTAATTTGCTGTCTTCTTAATAACACTAAACAAACAGGTATGAATGACAGTGATTCTTTTATACCACAGAAAAGGAGGTGGGTAGTGGTCTCCAGGTGGGAGAACTATTCTGGTATATTCCCCAAGGCTTATACAGAAGAGCCTTATCTTTACGTTATGTGATCCTCCAGAGAAAGTAGCATTTTCAGGACTGGTTTTCCCCTCATGAAAGATACTTTTCCCACATTGGTTCATCAGAGAGAAACAGATTCAAGACATGTTGTTTCTTTTGGGGTGGTGAAAAAACTCTACTTAAAGTGGAGGCATTGATAGGTAACAATTTCCCATGCCTGTATTTTTTTTTAAAATCTTATTTCAAGGTTATGCTGATTGCATTTTACCTTGTCAGTGCTGGTCTTTAATATCTTGACCTAAAATATATGTATACTAGACTTGTAAACTGTAGGCACTTTGTTGCCTTGTCATCAGAAGGGATAATAACATAATAGCATGGAGCTATGCATTTACGGTAACAGCAATCAAAAAGAAATGGTTGCATATTTAAAAACTGAAAATGAAATGATGTCCAATTTATTTGATGTTCTATGTGAGGCCATTTGGCAGGAGATAGTGGCATTTCCATGATTCACTTGGGTCACTCCTGAATACCCATTTGTTTAATTGTGGCTGAGCTGGCTTCACTGGTTACCAGGTGAATGACCATGGGTAAGTTAGTAAGCCTCTCTCTCTCTCCACATCAAAAAAGGGAGGGATTTGTAACACCTCACAGGGTTGTTGGAAGGATTAAAAGTAAATTTGTGCCCCCAGCCCATGTTTGCTTTTATCTCTTTGTTGTATTGCTTGGTATTATCTTTATTACTCAGTAGTACAATAATGTGTGGTGAAAAACCCATTATGGTACAATCAACAAAATACAGTTCTTTAGGAGTGGACCATATTTAAGATGAACAGTAAACTCCCTGAGTTTGCTTCATTTTATTTTTGCTACTCCCAGAAGAGCCTGTTGATTGTGTGTAAGCTCAGAAAATATGCCTGTGCATCATTTTTGAAAAAGGAAAATAATGTGGATATTTCATAGTGTATATATTTGCTCATAACTGTAATACAGTAAAGTTAGCAGTTTTGATAATGATGTTTGGCATTTTTGTTTTGTTTAATGCCTGCAAAATTATCCTCCCTATGGCTCCCAGAGGGCCTTCCCATTACAGCATGTTCTGTAATCATATTACCGATCTAATAAACATCTATCTCTTATTATAATAAACTCTCTTTGTGAACAGCCTCATTAATGTGCTGAAATAATGTACCCAGAGGTATTTCCAACAATTTCATTGTGGCTCTAAAATTAGCTGCCCTAGCGGCTGTATTGGTGCGAAAACTGCCACTTTAGCTCCAGTGATTGAGTTGCCTGCTGTGCTTTGCAGATCATGAGGGTACACGGAACAGAGCTCACAGTAAAGGCACTTTGGGGGCAACAAAGTCTTGTAGCATGAAACTGCAGACAGAGAATCTCACTTTAATTTTGATTGTGGATCCATCTCTTTGAATAAATGAACCATTAGTTGATAAAGCTGAGGCTTTACCTTACGGAATTTATGATGTGTCTAGATAATAAAGCCTTAACTATGTTTAACCAATTTTATATAGAGGATTTTCTCCTTTCAGTTGTAAAAATCGCCTGGTTTGATAAGATTCTCCTGTTAGGAAGTGGTTGTTTTTATTTTATTAGCCTTGCAATTTCATTATAAAACATTCATTATTTTAAGAGAAATAACCCTCTTTAAGAATAAATGTATTCGCTCCTATTTTTTATTTAGGGTATATTCTCTATCTCAAACCTATATTATTTAGATATGAACTCTTCAGAAAGGAATTATTTTAGTATGAAGAGGATTTCATGTATTTTTCAATATTCTGGGTTTAGTAAACAGTAATTTGAACAGACTTCTAAACCAAACAGTTCTGCAATACAGTATTTGAATCTTACAACCAAAAAGTTACATATGCAAGTTTCTTTGTTCCTTATTTCATGGTCATAAGAAATTATGATGGTCTGTCATTAGAAAGGCAGCTTGAGCCCTTCCCACTTTCTCCATTGGTTATAACAAGTCTGAGACACGATTTTGGAGACATGCCAGGTACCTGGTGGTAAGGTTATGATTAAAAATATTAATTCTTGGGCTGGCCCTGTGGCTCACTTGGGAGAGTGCGGCGCTGGGAGCACCGAGGCTGCGGGTTCGGATCCTATAGGGATGGCCGGTGTGCTCACTGGCTGAGCATGGTGCAGACCACACTGTGCCAGGGGTTGCGATCCCCTTACTGGTCAAAAAAAAAAAAAAAATTAATTCTTCCCAAATAAATATACAGATTTAAGATAATTTTTATCATAATCCCATTCACCATTTTTTTAGTTCATTAAAATGATCCTACAGAATAAATGTGAGAAAAAATTTTGAACAGAAAGACCTCTTTTCACTGTTTTTTTCCATACATTCATCTCCTGTCTTTCACAGGACCTCTTTAAAGGAAACATGCAGAAAGTCAAAAAGGAATAAACTTATAACAATGAGGAGAAAGGGGAAATGGGAGTCAAAAGCAGATTAAGATTTCAACATACTTCTGGGAAGCAGAAGTCCAGTGGAAGCCTGTACAAGGATTAAACAGCGTAGAGGAAGCCCAGCCCCCAAAACATGCCATGAGGGTGCTGTGGTGACAGTGGGCATCGGCCTTCCTGATGAAACCCCACAGAGCCTCTGGCCTCAGGAAAGTAGCGTAGAGGAAGCCCAGCCCCCAAAACATGCCATGAGGGTGCTGTGGTGACAGTGGGCATCAGCCTTCCTGATGAAACCCCACAGAGCCTCTGGCCTCAGGAAAGAGATGAAAATAGGGGCATTTTCAAAAGTCTTTGTAAAAAAACAGCTCTGCCAGTTGATTCCTCTTATGCTGTTCTCCAGTTTCCACATGCCAAAGACCAAGTAGCCTAGTGTGTACCCCTGTGCCCCCCATAATGATGCCAGGTTTTTCCCTAGAGAAAATGAAGCTGAGAAGAAGTCAGCCAGTACCCCAGAGTGAAGCATTCTGGATTTTCTACAGAGCAGCAGTGGGAGAAGTGATGGCGAGGCTTTCCTAATGAGAAGCTTTTCATCCTCCGCACCCACTGCTGTCAGGCTGTGCTACCACCTCTCTCCACGAGTGATCTCGTTCAGTTCCTAGCCTTCCGTGGTGCCAAGAACTCAAGAATTTCCAAGTTTGTATCTTTAGCTGTAACCTGTCCCCTGAACTCCATTTTTGTATATCCATTGTCTAAATATATCTCCATGTGAACGTCTAGGCCTTTGGTGGTGTGAGCAGGAGGGTGAACATCTGACTGATTTCTCTGCAGGCTCTCTGTCACCTTGCTCTCCTCTCTGACCTCATTTTCTAGCTTCTCCTCGCACATTCACTCTGGCCACTCTGTCTCATTTCAGGTCCCTAGAAACGCCAAGCACACTGTAGTCACAGGCCTTTCTTTTTCTTCTGACTGCTATGTTCTTATTCTGAAATTTTTCAGATGGAAATGTTGAAAGAATTGCACAATGAGCACTTACATACCCACTACCTACGTTCTGTCATTAACATTTGCAATATTTATTTTATTTTTTATTCATTCATCCATCCATTTTAATTTTTGATGCATTATGGAGTAATGCCACAGGGCTTTCAAACTTGGTATTCTAACCTTAAAAGCCTCTTTCTCCCGACATTGACGTGGTCCTTCCCTCACTTGCATCAGCTGTTCAAAGAACACTGCCTCAGGGAAACCTTTTCTAACACCCCTATCTACAATGGGGCTTATCAGGCCTGACACTGTATTATGTACCGGTTCATTTATTGTCTTCCTCCCCCTCTAGAATGAGAGCTCCAGGAGGGAGGGGCTTTGCCTGCCCCACTTTGTCCACCCTGTTTCCTCAGCATCAGGACCATGCCTGGTACATAGTAGGTTCTTGTGGCAGAGACTTCAAGTTGTCCACCAATGTCCATTCTCCTTATGCACGCTGTGGGGGCCACAAAATTCCACCTCCATTCTCTTAGGGTCCCTTCTGGGTCTGAGAATTAAATTGACCATGAGATAGATTAACAGGAGAAAAGCACTCAAATTTATTTAACACAAGTTTTATGTGGCTCAGGAGTCCTCATAAGGAAATGAAGACTGGGAGAGTCTTTACTTACTTACATACTGAATTGGAAAGAGTAGAAAGTGGTGAAAATGTGAGAAGGTGAATGGGCTTGGGCTAGGGTAGTTAACTGGGTAGAGAAGTAGGTAGGAAAATAAGGGTTAGTTTAACAAGGCTTGTTTGTACAGATCCTGTGGCCTCAACTTTCTCCTTCTTGACAATTAGAATGTTGCATCTTTCACATGGGAATTTCATCTCCTGCTTTCAAGAAACAGGACAAATGTCAGTGATCTTTTTGCACCTGCTATTTTTAAAATGCCTTTAATTTAAATAGTCAATATGATTGAGTGGTATGTTAACTCCTTCAACACCCAGAATAAAAACTGTTTCCTGACATCCCTTCAGGCTTGATGTGACCATGTGACTGAACAAGGCCAGGCCAATGAGAAGTGAACAGAAGTGATGTGTGTCCCTTCCAGGTTCAGCTCTTAAAAGGGTTGGGTGTGTGCCCACCTGCCTTTCTCCCCTTCCTGCCACCTAGGCAGGAGAAACCTCCGTGTACCCAGGTTTTGCAAAGTCAGCCTCTCTGCTGCCCAAGTACAATCAGTTATCTGTCTTCTTGCAGCTCTCCCAGGGAGAGCCTTACTACTCAGAAACGTGTGTTTTCCTCCAAACTAGGCTAGCCTGGGCCTTCCGTGAGTTCTTCATATGAAGTCACACCCTCTATCCAACCCCATATCTCTCCTTAGGAAGTTACATGGATTGCATTTTACTCCCTTGTTCAGGTGGGATTACCAAACCCTGTTTTGTAGCCTTGTCTTTCCTGTGCCTCTAGTCATATTCCCCTTCCTTTCTCAGGTTCTCTTCCCTGATGGTTTCACTTCTGATCTCTCCCCAGTAGACCCCCAGTATCCTCACCTTAGCTCAGTTACTAGTAGAAAACTTTCTTTCCCTTCCAAACCCAAAACTGAGTCTGATGCCTCCAGAGTTTCTCTTGGGACAAGTGCTGTGCAGACCGGAATGCTTCATTGTATAAATGTACCCTCCACTCCTCACTGTCTCTCACATGCATGGAGGCTTTGGGCTTCCAGGTGCTCCTGTTAGCTGTAATGCCATTCCAGTTCTCCAAGTGGAGCTCTCCAAGAGCTGTGGCCTTCCTTTTGTTAATGTTCCCATAACGTGTACATTTCAGTGCACTGCCACCTGATCAGAGCACACCCATCATGGTGTCATGGCCCTGACTCTCCTTTGTGGGGTTCTTTTAATTTCTTTTTTAAATCCAGTATCTTCCATGCCCAAATGCTGCCTCATTTGGGCAAATTCTGTTCCCCATTTCTCCATGCCTTTTCCTCCTTGGTAATTAGCCTCAGGAAGTTACGTGGATCACATTATGTCCACTTTTTACATGGGGTATTTCAAGCCCTGTTTTGTAACCTTGTCTTTCCTGCTCCTCTGAGTATTCCTCATTCCTTCCTCATGCTGCGTGTCCTGACAATCACATCGCTGATCTCTTTTCTCTCTTTCTTTTTCTTCCTAGCACTATTGTAAACCTCTGCAGTATAAGTAAGCACTGCCTGTGTCACTTAGGAAATTTGATCCCTTTCCTGTTGTAAAGCATTCAAAGGGAAGAGCAGTTAGAAGCAAATGGAAGCAAGTTTTATTTGGGGGGTGTAGTGGTTGAAAATGCTTAGAAAGAGCATTTCATTACATGAGGATGTCATTCTACATGGGCAGAAATTGGGGGATAGGGGGTGGACTCAGGAGAGCCCTGCCAGGCTGAGTTCTGCTCAGTGGTCACCACAAAGTGCTTAGAAAGAGCATTTCATTACATGAGGATGTCATTCTACATGGGCAGAAATTGGGGGATGGGGGGTGGACTCAGGAGAGCCCTGCCAGGCTGAGTTCTGCTCAGTGGTCACCACAAAATAATGAGGACCCAGGGTGGATGCTTCTGATTTCATGGAAAAAATTGGAAATTCAGGTTTTTATGAGAAATTTTCCAATTATTAAATGTTGGAAACATATTAAATCTTTAAAATGCCCAAACTAAATAAAACAAGCCTGTAGGGGTAGATTTGTCCCAGGGCCTACCAGTTTACGTCCTCTGTCAGATTTTTGAGCTCCTGTCCTATACCCAAAGCCTACTTCCTTTTCATTTATGTGTGATGATTTATGCTTGGTATAGTGTTCCTATTGTTACTGTGATATCAAAATTATTTTTCTGGAAATGTATGACTTTTTGATGTGATTTTAATAAAGGTCATTGGGCACATTTTCCTCTAAAAGGGAGTTTGTTGAGAAAGGCATTGGAATGATAATGCTTGACATAAAAATTCACATTATTTGCATTATTTGAGGACATCTCTATTCTATAACTCCTCCTTATCTTTAGATGTCTTGCCATTGGGGCATTTGTATTGGCATGAGTGATTAGCCACTGGGTACCTGCTCTGTGCCAGGTGTACTAGACAGGCCAAGAGGCGGCTTTTGTGGGCTGAAACAAATGAGTGGACACACTCGTTTCTGAGAGTGACTAGCAGTGAAAAGGGAGAGATGCTGCAGCACTGCAGATGGTTTTGGTGGTGGGAGAGGTGGTGTGGGAATAAACTGAGGATCTTTTTACGTTGGGAGGCCAGGGAAGAACTCTCTGAGGAGGTGGCATTTGAACTGAGTGGCAATCAATATAGAGCCAGCCTTGTGAAGACAGGCAGAGGAAATTGTGGACGGAAACACCCTGATTGGCACTACGCTTGACAGGTTAGGGATGTGAAAGAAGACCAGGGTGTTTAGGGCATAATGAGCAGGGCAGAGGTGGGTACAGGTGAGACAGGAGGAGAGGCTGGGGCCTGGCCGCGCTGGGTCTTGTGGGCCAGTAAGGCATCTGGGGTGCATTCTAAATGCAATGAGAAGTCATTGCAGGTGTTGAGTGGGGAGTGATGTGATCTCATCACTGTTTTGAGAAAATCATCATGGCTCCTATGTGGAAAATGGATTGTAGGGTGCGAGTGAGAGTGCAGTAGAGCATTTAGTTCCTTCTTGGGTGGCTGTCTCAAACCTGCTTCTCTCATCCACCCGGACGTCTAAGGTGGGGAGACAGAGAAAGAGCAGAAAGTGACATGAACCAGGCAGGGCTTTTCCACAGAACTCAGCATCTTAGTGTTCACTGTTGACATGTTTATCCTCTGTGGTTTCTGAAAATTTGCTGCTTCGTTAGAATTGTTTAAATCTCCTTCTGTATTGATAGTTATGACTTTTTAAGTGAGCTATGTTTTCCCATTCTTTAGTTATTGACAAGAAACTGAAGCACCTTAGAAAAGTTAGTCAGGACAGTGCAGGAGGCCCAGAAGTCAAGGCCGATTTGACCTACCTGTAGCTTTCAACTTGATTTTGGATTTTTTCTTTTAAACCGTAGTACTCGGATGTGTGATATATAGACTTGCAACTAAATAAATAAAGGTAGTGGCAGGTTTTCTTCCCTCTAAATTCCCACATTTATGATATGATGTGCCTAGGGGTCAAGGGAAACTGAAGAATATCCTTACTTCTCAAGGGAAAAGGACAGTGTCAAGACCATGGACAATAGTGTTTCTTTGGGCTGTGTCATCTGGAATTACCACCATTCATCAGCTTAATGATACTTTCTGCTGCCTGTTCAGCTGAGTTTGGGCGAGAGTGATATATGAAAATGCAGAGGAACGAGATTGATGACCTAATGTCAAATCTTTTTAAAGGTGCCCTAACAATACAGAGGGAATCTCTTCTTCAGGGGATTTTAGGAACCATAAAAAAGATAGAAAACATTGTATTATCAAGTGGTTATTTTTCCCTTTCTTGGTCAATATATTCTTTGAAAATAAATATTCCCATTTAATTTTTGACAAGTCACTGTACCAGGCATTATTTTAAAAATAGAATATAAAATGAGAAAGATTTTGAAATGCGTTGTATTCTGTAAATCAATTAAAGGGAAGTACACAGGACAAGTGTGACTTTATTTTTGTTTTACAATCGTGATTTTAAATTGTTTTAAGACAGTTTTTAAAATTCAAATGTAAGTTTACTTTGAAATATTTCCAAGTTGTATATATGTATAGATTTATATTTCATCTCACCCACAAAGCATTTGAGGTGGCTAAGAAGAAGGATGCAGTAAAGGTAGGGTTGACAGAAGATGCCGAAACAATTCATTGTTTATCTGAAATTAAAATTTAATTGGATATTCCTTTTTTTTTTTAAGTCTCGCAATCCTAAATAAAGTAGGAAACATGACTAAAGCAATGAAGATGATACAGGGTAAAGTTTCTACACAAATGAGCAGTCTAATATAATTGCTAAAGTTGGGCCATGGTTTTAGTTTTGAGAGTCTTGGTTGCCATACAAAAATGGAAATATTATCATTTACAAGATGCACATCAGGGGGAAAAAAAAAAGTTCCTTGGGGCAAGAAGACTTTCTGGTTTTTAGGTTTGGGGTATGGTGTTATGGGTTAACGTGTGTCCTCCAATAAAGATATGTTGAAGTCCTAACCTCCAGTACTCCACAATGTCTTTATTTGTAGGTAGAGTTCTTGCAGATATAATCAGTTAAGATGAGGTCATACTAGACTATGGTGGGCCTAATCCAATATGACTGGTGTCCTTATGAGAAGATAGCCATGTAGGGACAAAGACACACAGGGAGGATGCTATGTGAAGTGTCCCTCCTGAATTACCTGTTCTAAATGAGTTGAGGAGGCAGTGATTGGAGTTAAGTTGCCACAAAGAACATCTGGAGCTACCAGATATAGGAGGCAAGGAAGGATCCCTCCCTAGAGGCTTCGGAAGAAGAATGGCCCTGCCAACACCTTGGTTTCAGTCATCTAGCCTCCAGAACCGTGAGACAAGAAATTTCTGTCATTTTAAGCCACCCAGTTTGTGGTACTTTGTTATGGCAGCCCTATGAAACTAATACCTTGGTACATTACATTGATAGGTTTTTGAGCGTTAAACTGCCCCTACATTTCTAGGATATTATATTATTCTTTTAATATCTTGTTGAATTTTATTTGCTATAATTTTATTTAGAATTTTTATATCTGTGTTCATGAGAGATGTTGTTATATATGTAGTTTACTTGTTACACTGTCTTTGCCTAGTTTTGGTATCAAGATGTTGATCTCAGAGATTGAGTTAGGAAATATTCTCTCATCTTCAGTTTTCTTGAAGATTGTGTGTAGAATTGGTATTGGTATGTTATTTTTTTAAAATAGTTTTATTGAGAAATAATGCACATACCATAAAATTAACTCCTTTAAAGTGTATATTTCAATGTTGTATATTCACGGAATTGTGCTACCGTTATCTTATTCCAGAATATTTTCATCATCCCCAAAAGCAACCTCATACTCATAAGTCACTCCCCGTTCCCTCCCCTCTACAACTCTAGTCAATCACAAATTTACTTTCTGTTTCTATAGATTGGCCTATTCTGGGTATTTCATATATATGGAAATATATAATATGCCGTCTTCTTTCTCTTCACCTGATGTTTTTAAAGTTTATTCATGTCTGTAGCATGTATCAGTACTTCATTCCTTATTATTCCCAAATGGAATATCATTTGGGTATATTTGGTTTATCAGTTTGAGCAGACAAAATGGACATTTGAGTTGTTTCCACTTTTTGGCTAGTATGAATAATACTGCTCTGAACATTTGTGTACAAATTGTTAGTGTAGACATATGCTTTCTTTCTCTTGAGTATATACCTAGGAGCTGGCTCATATGGCAAGTCCATGTTTAACCTTTTGAGGAACTGCCAGACTGTTTTCCAAAGTGCCTCAACCATTAACATTCCCACTAGCAGTGTATGAAGTTTCTAATTTCTTCACATTCTCACCAAGTGCTTGTTATTGTCTGTGTTTTTTGTTATAACCATTCTAGTGGGTGTGAAGTGGTATTTCATGATGGTTTCGATTTGCATTTTCCCAATGGCTAACGATGTTCAGCATCTTTTTCTATGCTTATTGACCATTTGCATACCTTCTTTGGAGAAATATCTATTCAGATCCTTTGCCCTTTTGAAAATTGGATTTTTAAAAAATTATTGAATTGTAAGGATTTTTATATATTGTGTATATACAAGTTTCTTATCAGATATTAGATTTACAGAATATTTGTCTTATTCTGTGGGTTGTCTTTACTTTGTTTTCTTTCTTTCTTTTTTTTTTTTTTCCCCCAGCAGCTGGCAGGTCCAGGGATCTGAACCCTTGACCTTGGTGTTATCAACAATACGCTCTAACCAACTGAGCTAACTGGCCAGCTCCTCTTTTTACAAAAATTTTAATTTTGATAAAGTCCAGTTTACCTAATTTTTCTTTCGTTGCTTGTGCTTTTGGCCTCATACCTGGGAAACGATTGCCTAACCCAAGGTCACAAAGACTTACTTCTATGTTTTCTTCAAGTTTTATACATTTAGCTCTTATATTTAGGTTTTGGCCCATTTTGAGTTAATTTTTGTATATGGTGTGATGTATGGGTCCAATTTTATTTTTTTTTAATATGTGGATATCTAGTTGTCTCAGCACCCTTTGTTGAAAAGACCATCCCCCCTTCCCCCATTCAATTATTCTGGCACCCTTTTCAAAAATCAACTGACCATAAATGTAAAGGTTTGTTTCTGGGTTCTTAGTTCTATTCCATTGATCTACATGTCTGTCTTTATGACAGTAGCACATAAACTGGATCACTATAGCTTTGTGTCCCATTCAATTATTCTGGCACCCTTTTCAAAAATCAACTGACCATAAATGTAAAGGTTTGTTCTGGGTTCTTAGTTCTATTCCATTGATCTACATGTCTGTCTTTATGCCAGTAGCACATAAACTGGATCACTATAGCTTTGTGTAGTAGGTTTTAGAATTAGGTAGTATGCATTCTCCAACTTTGTTCTTCCTTTTTAACATTTGTTTTGGCTATTCTTGGTCCCCTGCATTTACATATGAATTTTAGGATCTACTTATCAGTTTCTGCAAAACAAACAAAACAGCTCTAATTTTGCTAGAGAATGCTTTGAATCTGTAGATCAATTTAAGGTGTATTGCTATCTTAATGATATTGTCTTCTGATCCATGAACACAGGATGTTTTTCCATTTATTTAAACCTTTAATTTTTTCAATGTTTTGTAGTTTTCAGTGTGTAAGTATTATGTTTCTTTTGCTAATAACTTTATTCCTAAATATTGTATTCTTTATAATGTTATTGCAAATGGAATCATTTTCATAATTTCAACTCCAGATTGTTTGTTATTAGTGTACAGAAATACAATTGATTTTTGTCTATAGATCTCATATCTTACAACATTGGTGAACTTGTTTATTAGTTCTAAAATTTCTTTAATTGATTCCTTAGGATTTTCTATACAACATGATCGTGTCATCTGCAAGGAGAGATGGTTCTACTTCTTTCTAGATACTTTTTATTTTCTTTGCCTAATTTCCCTAGCTAGAACCCAATATAATGATGAATTAAAGTGACAAAAGTGGACACCCTGTTTGTTCATGATCTTAGGGGGCAGGAGTTTACTCTTTTGTCAGTAAGTATGCTGTTTGTTGGCTGTTTTTCATAGATGTTCTTATCAGTTGAGAAAGTTCCATTCTATTTCTGTTTTTTGAGTGTTTTTATCATGAAAAGATGTTTAACTTTGTCAAATGCTTCTTTTGTAACTATTGAGAGGGTCAAGTAGTTTTTGTTTTTTATTCTATTAGTACTGCATATAACATTGACTAGTTTTCAGATATTAAACTAACCTTGTATTCCTAGGATGTATGATACTTTTAATATGTTGCTGATTTGGTTTGCTAATATTTTGTTGAGGATTTCTTCATCTATGTTCTTAAGGGAAATTGGCTTGGAGTTTTCTTTTCTTGTAATGTCTTTGGTTTTGGTATCAAGGTAATGCTGGCTTCATAGAAGGAGTTCATAAGTGTTCCCTTTTATTTAGTTTTCTGGAAGAGTTTGTGTAGAATTGGCATTACTTCTTCCTTAATTGTTTGGTAGAATTCACCAGTAAAGCCATCTGGTCTTGGAGTTTTCTTTTTAGGAAGGATTTTAGCCATAAATTCATTTTCTTTAGTGGATAATGTGCTACCCATGTTATCTATTTCTTCTTGAGTGAGCTTCTCTCTGGTACTTTGTCCTATTAACTCTGTCTGCCTTGATCTTCTGGAGCCTTTTTCTCAGCCTCCTCAACTTAAGAAATTCACTGGGATTCACTTCCATTGCTCTCCCTGCACATAGGCCTGGAAACTCTGTCAAGTCTCTAATCTGGGACACTAGTACAGCTCACCCAGTTTGTTTCTCATCTCTTGCGGATCACTGTCTTTTATTGTCTGATGTCTAGTATCTTAAGAACCATTGTTTCAAGCATTTGTCTGCTAGTTTATTGTTTCAGGAAGTTGGGTGTATCCTTTCCCTGTTATTTTAGGGAAGATAGGAAGATTTTATACCTGCACTATATGTATACATATATATTAGCAAAGAAACAAAAACAAAGCCCAGACGTCCTCAGATTTACAAGGATCCAGGAAATAATCCACCCTTGACAATATTACTTATGATAAACATCTCCAGTTATTTGAACAATGAAAGAAAATTAATTCAAAAATGAAGAAATGTTAGTGTAGATTGAAATAGAAGCTTGAGTATGGGTGCCTATCTCACCAGCTACCCCAAATCTATGAAAATACAAAAGCATTAAAAGCATCTTATAGTGTTGGGAGAACAGAAAGAGAAGCTATTAATGGAAAAAAATTTTTTTTGTCAATTACTAGATGATAGAAAGCAGATGGTACTGAATTGAAATAGTGAAGAAACCTATCACCCAGAATGTACGTAGGAGAAGACTAACCTGAAGGTAGGAACAGCTGCAGAAGATCCTATAAACTCAGAGTGAGGCGAAAAACTGATAAGCCCTGGGCCCTTACCAAGCTAGTAGTAGATTAACATTCAGAACAGTCAGGCCACTTAGGCCCCTCCCCTTATCCATATTGCTCTGCTTTATTTCAGCATCATAGTTCAAGAACTGCACTGTAAAGAGGGTAAACTGTCTATCTGGGGTAATTTCTAAAATAAGGTTTGGCTTAGGAAAAAGGCATTGGGAAGTTTAAGGGAAGCACAGAGTATAGGTGGGGTGGGCAGAGAGGGGAAGCCAGTTAAAGAGACAGCCATGTACAAATGCAGAGGAAACCCAATCCAGCTTCCTAGAATAATCTATCCAATCTTTCATTCATAAAACAGAAAATCAAAGACCACTAGACATTTGGGGAAACATAACAAGAAGCAGACAGAGCAAGGTAAAAAAAAAAAAAAAAAACAACCCAGCTGAACACAGAAGAAACAAAGATGATAGGAACTATTATAGACCGAATTGTATCCTTCCCCCAAAAAGATGATATTGAAGTCCTAACCCCCAGTACCTCAGAAGGTGACTTTATTTGGAAATAGTGTTGTCATTCCAGATGTAATTAGTTAACATGAGGTGATAGTTGACTAGGGTGTACCCATAATCCAATATGACTGGTGTCCTTATAAGAAGATGGCCAGGTAAAGACACAGGCACACAGGGACAGTGCCTGTGATAATGTTAATTTAATCATGTAAATATGTATCATGCAAATATTAATTTTAAAAAAGCAGGAGTGGCCATGTCAATATCAGAAAAAGTACACTTCAGAGCAAGGAAAATTACTAGAAACAGAGAGGGACACTCATAATGATAAAAAGATCAATCCACTGAAGTACATAACTATTTTTAATGTATGCACACCACACAACACAACCTCAAGGTGTGTGGTGCAAAACAAAAAAAAAAAAAAAGAACTAAAAATATAAATAGACAAATTAATAATTATAGTTGGGGACTCCAGACCCCACTTTCAGCAACTGATAGAACTAGACAGAAAATCACCAAGAATATCAAAAAATTCAACAGTACCATCAACCAACAGGATTTAATTAACATATACAGAACACTCCACCCAACAACAGCAGAATACGCATTTTTTTCTAGTGCCCATGGAACACTCACCAATATAGTCTGCATCCACAGCCATAAAAAAACTTCAACAGATGTAAAAAAAATTGAAATAATAGAGTGTGTTCTCTGACAATAGAATCAAACTAGAAATCAATAAAAGAAGGACTATAGGAAAATTTCCAACACTTAAAAAGTAAACACACTTATAAATAATTCATGGGTCAAAGAGGAAGTCTCAAAGGAGAATTTTTTGAATGCATATAAATGAGTGAAAATGAAAATATATCAAAATATGTAGGGTACAGCTGAAAGCAGTTCTGAGAGAAAAATGTGTAGCACCAAAAGCTTATGTTAGAAGAGAAGAGGTCTTCAATTAATAATTTAAGTCCCCACATCCAGAAACTAGAAAAAGAACAGCAAAATTAACTCAAAGCAAGCAAAAAGGAAGAAACTATAAAGATAAAGCCAGAAATCAATGAAATTGAAAACAGAAAAACAATAGAGAAAAATCAATGAAACAAAAAGTTGACTCTTTGGGGAAAAAAAATCAATAAAACTGAAAAACCTCTAGCAAACTGATAAAGATAGGAAGACAGAAGGTAGAAATCACCAATATGAGGAGTGAAACAGGTGTCAATATATATCTGCAACCATTAAAAGGATAATAAGGGAATACTTTGAAAAATTTTATGCTCATAAGTTCTATAATTTAGAAGAAATAGACCAGTTCTTTAAAAAATTCCAAAACACATCCAAGATGACTAGAGCTAATAATAGTCTATTGTATATTTCTAAATAGCTAGAAAAAAATATCTTGACTGTAATCACCACAAAGAAAAGATACATGTTTAGGTAGTGGGTGCTGTGTACCCTAAGTGGATAATTGTGTGATATATGCATCTACTGAAACAACACATTGTACCCTGTAAATATGTACAATTAAGAATTAAACAAAAAAATAGTGCTAGAACAGTTGGACATTCAATGGCCAAAAATAAGAACATTTACCTAAACCTTATACTTTTTATAAAAGTTAACCCAAAATTAAATTAATTAAAAATAAAATATAAAACCTTTAGAAAAAATATATAAGAAAATCTTCAAGTGTAACAGTTTGCAAAGTTTTTAGAGTTGACGCCAAAAGCATGGTCCTTAAGAGATAATATCAATAAATTGGACTTCATCAAAATTAAAATTTTTTTCTCTGCAAATAATATATAAGAAAATCTTCAAGTGTAACAGTTTGCAAAGTTTTTAGAGTTGACGCCAAAAGCGTGGTCCTTAAGAGATAATATCAATAAATTGGACTTCATCAAAATTAAAATTTTTTTCTCTGCAAAAGACTCAGTGAAGTGAATGAAAAGATAAGCTACAGACTGAGAGAAAATATTTACAAACCACATATCTGAGAAAGTAGTTATATCTAGAATATTTAAATAACTTTAAAATATCAACAATAAAGAAACAGCTAATTAGCAAAGGGAAAAATATGAATAGATGAAAAGATGTTCACTGTCAGTTGCCACTAGGGACATACAAATTAAAACTACAGTGAGGTATCACCATCTGCATTTTGGAATGACTAAAATAAAAAATAGTGATAACACCAAATGCTACTGAAGATAAGGAGAAACTGGATCTCTTGTACATTGGTGTCAGGAATGTAAAATGGTAAAATGGTACAGACACCGTGGAAAACAGATTGGCAGTTTCTTAAGGAACTAAATGTGAGTTTCCCACACAACACAACAATTGACTCTTGGGCATTTATCACAGCGGAATGAAAGCTTATGTGCGCACAAAAACCAGTACAAATGTTCACAGTAGTTTTATTTGGGATAGCTCCAAATTAGAAACAACTCAAATTTCCTTTAATATGGAGCGGTTAAACTGTGGTGCATCTATACCACAGAACACTACTCAGTAATAAAAAGAAATGAACTATCAGCCGGTTAGCTCAGTTGGTTAGAACGTGGAGTTATAACACCAAGGTCATGGGTTCAGATCCCCTTACCTGCCAGCCTCCCCCCCCCCAAAAAAAAGAAAAGAGCTATTGGTACACACAAAAACTTGGATGGATCTCAGTGAAATTATGCTGAATGAATAAAGCCGTACATACTGTGTGATTCCATTTATGTAACTAGCTTGAAATGACAAAATGGCAAACAGGTCTGTGGCGGCCAGAGACTAAGGATGGTGGAGGGAGAGGGTTGGCTGTTACTATAAAAGGGATCTTGATGATGGAACTCTTCTGTATCTTGATGGTGGTTTCCACCAAATCTACACATGATAAAATTGCATGGAACTAAATACACATGCACGCACACACACACAAATACATGTAAAATCAATAAAATAGGAATAAGGTTGATGATTGTATCAAGGTTAATTTCCAGGTTGGGATATTGTACTCTAGTTATTATATAAGATGTTTCCATTGGGGAAACTGGGTGAAGTATATATGGAATCTCTCTGCACTGTTTCTTATAACTGCATGTGAACCTGCAAATATTATTTCAAAATAAAAGATTAATTCACCTACAGAAGAATGAAGTTGGACCCCTGCTTATACCATATACAAAAATTAATGCAAAATGAATCAGAGAACCTCAGTGTAAGAGCTAAAACTATAAAATTCTTAGAAGAAAACTTAGGCATAATCTTTATGACCTCAGAGTAGGCAATGGTTTCTTAGATATGTCACCCAAATCATGTATATACTTAAGCAATAAAAAACAGATAAATTAGACTTCATCAAAATTATTTTGTGCTCCAATGGACAATATCAAGAAAGCAAAAAGACAACCCACCTAATAGAAAAAAGATTTTGAAAATCATGTATCTGCTAAGGAACATGTATTTAAAATATATGAAGAACTCTTAGAACTCAATCATAAAAAGACAAATGACTTGTTTAAAAAATGGGCAAGGGGTCTGCACAGACATTTCTCCAAAGAAGATATACAAATGATCAATAAGCATATGAAAATATACTCAACATCATTAGCCATCAGGGAAGTACAAATGATAACCAGCATGTGTTAGCATTCCACACCTACTAGGATGGCTGTAAATAAAAAGACAGATAATGACAAGTGTTGTTGAGGATGTGGGGAAACTAGAACTCTCACACATTGCTGGTGTGAATGGGAGCTTTGGAAAACAGTCTGGCAGATCATCAAAAGGTTAAACATAGAGTTACCATGTGACCCAAAAGAAACAAAAACACATGTCCACGCAAAAACTGTTTCACAAATGTTCATAGCAGCATTATTCATAATAGCCAAAAAGTGAAAACATCTCAAATATCCATCAGCTGGTAAATAGATAAACAAAACGTGGTATATTATCCAACAGAATGTTATTAGGCAAGAGAAAGAAATGAAGTACTGATACATGCTACAACATTGGTGAACCTTGAAAATGTCATGCTAAGTGAAAGAAGCCAGTCACAAAGGATCACATTTTGTATGATTTCATGTATTTGAAATGTCCAGAATAGGCAAATCCCTATGGACAGAAAGGAGATCAGCATGGGAAGCAGAGGGGTGGATGTCAAGGTGACTACTAAAGGGTTATGGGGGTGCTGAAAATATTTTACAATTGATTGTGGTGATGGTAGCATGACTCTGAGAATATATTAAAAACCACTGAATTGTATACTTTGGGTGGATTGTATGATACAAGTATAGAAATTATACATCAAAAAAGCTGTTCTAAATAAAGTAAACTTTAAAAATTAAAAGATTGAAATGTTTATGGTATAATTATTTTATATTATACTTTTTAATGCATATAGAAACAATGCTTTCCTTTTCATCTGTTTAGTCATTAATGATTTGGACACAGATGAGGCCAAAGTATTCCTTAACGTCTTCTAGGACGAAGATTTTTCCTAAACAAGTTACTAGTAAACAAGAATGTAAAAGAGTGTCTCTCTGAAAAATCAATCTATTTCCACACCAAGTGATACCATCCCCTTATAAGTGTATATATTTGCATATATTAGATATGTATGTAAAGTGTATGTTGATGCTTTGCTAGTTATAGACCAGTCTTTATTTTCATATTGCTTATAGCTCTACCGATATGAATATTTTCCTTTTTTTAAAAATTGAAACATAATTGATTGTACGTATCTCTGGGTTACGGAGTTGAATATAAATACCTGTGTGTGCAATGTGTGGTGCTCAAATCAGGATAATTAGTGTATTCAACATTATGCAATGTAATCGTTTTCGCAAGCCATTCTTTTCTATGTATTAAAGAAAGGACTGCAGGACCTTCTTCTGATTTTGTGCTGTTAGCTTTGTTTGAGCAATTGTATACATTTTGAAAAAGATGCATTCAAAAAATATTCAATTAATCAAACATTGTACTCAGACTGATGCTGCCATCATTAAGCAAAATTTTACTGTATTTCTTGAGGAATGACAATACCACCTTCAATGAAATTTAAATAGTCTTGTTTGTTAATTTTCAGCTTCCTAATGAGGATCCTGAAGTTTTTGAGGTTTCATCCAAGTGTCTGTCTATACTGGTTCAGCTGTATGGAGGGGAAAACCCGGACAGCCTGTCTCCTGAAAATGTGGAAAGTTTTGCTGAAGTATTGGCATCCAAGGAGGACCCGAAGGAGCAGAAGCTTCTGTTGAGGATTCTCAGAAGAATGGTGAGTCCACACAGAAACTGGAGGTATGGTGGGTGACTTCAATGGAAGTAGTTGTTTCTCGGACCTAATTTCAAGTTTCCGGAAAAGTTGCAAAAGTACTAAAAGAACTCCCAGTGACTTTTTGCCATAGTCACCTATTGTTAACATTTATCATATTCTATCCATCTGCATGTACACATATTTTTTCTGAACTGTTTGAGAGTAGATTAGAGACACTTCGCCTCCATACTCCTTAATATATAAGTATGTATAGTCGTCCCTTGGTATCTGCAGGATGTTGGTTCCAGCACCGGAACTGTTTGAGAGTAGATTAGAGACACTTCGCCTCCATACTCCTTAATATATAAGTATGTACAGTCGTCCCTTGGTATCTGCAGGATGTTGGTTCCAGCACCGTCCCCGTGGATACTAAAGTTGGTGATGCTCAAGTCCCTTGCATATCCTACCGTATACTTTAAATCATCTCTACATTACGTATAATACCTAATACAATGTAAATGTTATGTACATAGTATACTGCATTATTTTTTAATCTGTATTATTTTTTATAGTTTTATTTTTTCAAATATTTTCAATCTGCAGTTGGTTGAATCTGTTGATACAGATCAACTGTATTTCCTGGGGGGAAAAAAGGGTATTCTCTTAACTATAATAATCAAGATTAGGAAATTTGACCTTGATACAATTATTTTACTAATCTCCCATCTATATTCCAATTCTGTCCCAATAAATTTTATAGCTTTTTTTCTGGTATAGGATACTGTTTAGGGTTATGTATTTAGTTGACATGTGTCTTTTTTTTATTTTTTTTCCTTTTTGTCTTTTTTATTTCGTGTCCGGCAACGGACCGCAACCCTCAGCGTTGCGCCCGTACCGGACCAGGACCAGCAACGGGATCGCAAACCTCGGTGCTGCGCCCGCCCCTCGCTCAGCCAGTGAGTGGGAACCGGTCTGTATGTGGGATCCGAACCCTCGGCGGGAGCGCGGCGCACTGTAGCAGTGCGCCACCGGGCCGGCCCCAGGTTGACATGTGTCTTTAATTTGGAATAGTCTTGCAGCCTTTCTTTGTCTTTCATGACTTTTTAAGCAATATAGGCTGGGTATTTTGTAGTATTTCCTTCAGTTTTGCTCTGCCTTTGTTTCCTCATGATGAGATTCATGAATACCCCAGAAGTGATATTGGTCCTTCTGAATCTGCCACACCTTGAGGCTCATGATTATTTGTTTGCTCCTTACTTGCGACGTTAATTTTGATCACTTGGTTTAATCAATGTGTGCTTATTATTTTAATTTTGTAATGGTTGCAATATGGAGACTTTCTAACTCCCAACATTTCTAACTCCCAGCATTTTACTATAAGGAAAAACTTTCTCTTCTGCCCCATTTGCTTTATTTTATTTTATTTTATTGATGTATATAGCTGCTGTCTATTAGAAAGTATTTTTGAAGACTGACTTATTTTCTTTCTATAATAAATCTTATTCTGCTGATTTTGGAGGCCAGTAGCTACTGTTAAAGTTAATGAAGAATGGAGGTCTTGTTAGTCTGTCATCTTGTGGTTTGTCAGTTTGTATGCACTTCTAGATCCTATTATCCTGAGGTGTCCTTTATCACATGGAGGCTATGGGTGCTCCAAAGAGTTATACTCAAAAAGACTTTTGTGACACTTTGATAAGTAGACAGTTGCAGTGAGTGACCCAGCTGAATCTACATGGCAGGTGATGAGTGACAGACCTAGAAGGGAGATAAAGAGATTTACCCTCCTTGCTGTTATATTATGCTTTTGTACAATCATGTCTACCCTGCCCCCAAACAAGCCTTACTGTCCCAGTGGAGTTATTACCTGAGTGACAGGATGACAACATGATCTAGGCCAGTTTCCCAAGAGAAGGTTGAATACTTCTGAGGACAGTAGGTTTGGAGATGGTATGCCAGCCTAGCAGTAGATGACATTGGATCATGTAGCAATGCAATTATTTCTGCTTCAATTTTCTGTTGATTTTTCTCATTATTCAAAGTAAAGGTCTCAGTTTGGTACTACTATGTCTTCAACACCTCTCTAATCCTTCAGAATCTCCCTCTTTAGCAGCAGACCTCTCAGACCCTCACCCTTTACAGTGGAGATAAGGTATTTCTTTAAAAATTATTTCACTTAAAGGAAAAAGGTGAGTCAACCTCAAGTCAGGTAGTAGAGAATGTAATAATACAAGTGATAAGTAGATATGGCAAAACTGTGAGTTTGGGAGAGAATGACAAAAGCTTGGGAAATATTGATTTAATATCCCATATGGTTAATTTTGTAGAGATTCACAATCTCTTCTTTGAAACTCAGCACCAGATTTTTTGGAATTCAGAATTTTCAGATCTTTTTGGCATGACAACTATACCATGTCACATATGATACCCATAGGAGACACTCAGGCAGTGCTGTCATCAAGCACAGAAATATTTCTGCAGCAAAATATATGAATGTTCACACAAAGTGAGGTAGATAAAGGCTAAACATGGGTCCTTGTGGGTTCAGGTCAGGTTTTGCTACCAAATATGTTTTTAAACCAAACTTAGGAAAAAAATTCTGATTTTCAGAGCTTTCTTAGATTCAGAATTATCTACCAAATATGTTTTTAAACCAAACTTAGGAAAAAAATTCTGATTTTCAGAGCTTTCTTAGGTTTCAGAATTATAGATAAGATATTATGGACCTGTCTTTGGAAATTATGTAATTTTCTAAAACGCTTATCAAAGTAGTCATACATAAAACAAATTAGACCCAGTTTATTCCAAACAGCCAGATTCCACCATCTCTTAGTTTATTTTTCTGCTGGAAATGATTTCTGTATAGTGTCTGACCTGCCACATAGGGCCAGGTAGATTTTGTTGGTAGAAGAAAAGTTGAATACAAGTTACTTTTACCTGTGTATGCGAACATAGAAGTAGATCCTGGTGCTGCTCATTCTCTTTTTTACTGTGGTATAATATACATAACATAAAATTTACCTTTTTAACCATTTTTAAGTGTACAGTTCAGCAGCATTAAGTACATTAACATTGTTGTGCAACCACGACCACCATACATCTCCACAACTTTTACATCTTCCCTAACTGGCATTCTGTACCCATTATGCACTATCTCCACGTTCCTCCATCCCCCAGCCCCTGGTAACCACCGTTCTACTTTCAGTCTCTGTGAATTTGACTGCTCTGGGTATCTCATGTAAGTGGAATCCTACAGTATTTTTCCTTTGATGACTGGTTTATTTCACTAAACATAGTGTCTTTAAAGTTCATTCATGTTGTGTCATGTGTCAGAATTTCCTTCCTTTTTAAGGCTGAATAATATTCCATTATATGTATAAATTGTAATTTAAAAAATCTTTTCATTCATTGATGGACATTTGGGTTGTTATATCTTTTTTGCCCCATTTGTGTTTTCTTTACTTATCTCCTTGTTATTTTCAGTATTGACTCATGGATTTTTCTTTTATTCAGTGGATTACAATTCACTGCTGTCCCAGATTTGGTCAGTGGGAACCCTTTCTGGATGTTTGCTGTGTCTTTTGACATGCCCCTATTTTTTTTGAGCACTTTCTGTCATAATGTGATATTCCAGGCTCATCTTGTATTACTGCCTCAGCCCTGGAATCGGCCATTCCTCCGAGGAACTGTGGAACTTTTTCATGTGGTATTTAGAAAAATAAGATGCAAAAATGCTCAGGGTTGAAATTACAACTGTTTGTTTGCTTAACAAGAAAAACAGTGTGGACCATCCCAAGAGTCAAAATACAAGAGTTTCCTACTGTCTCATGGAGGATATCTCTGCAAGTCACTGTAGCCCCTTGCTGTCTCTAATTTAGCTGTCCAAGAATGCTTGTAATGTTTACAGGCCAACCATCTGTGGTAAATGCTTTGAAATCTTCTGAAAGCTTTCTAAATTACCTCTGGGTCAGTCAATGTTGGGTTAAAGTTTTATGAAACACACAATCAGAGATTCTGGGGGCCCTGGTCAGCTCAGTTGTAGCCTTGAACTTGCCACAACTGAGTACTGAGTTTAGTACTTTTGGAGAGAAATAGCAGCGGATTACCCAATGAGTAGTGTGACACTTCTGGACTAAGTTAGTCCTTCTTCCTCTTTGTCCTGCTCCTTCCTATCCTTAACTCTGTGGCAGCCATTATTTTGTAACTGTTGGCTTTTCTGGTCTCACCTTTACATAACCCTCATACCAGGACAGTAGTGTGGTTTTGTTCCTCACTGTATTTTCAGCATGTTACAGTGTCTGACACATAAAGATGGTTGGCCATCAGATGTTGGTTACTATGTGCTGGTCACTATGTTAAGGTCTTTTGGTGCATTATCTCATTTTATTGTTACAGCAAACCTAGAGATCAGCTCCAGTGATAATTCCCATTTTACAGGTTAAAAACTAAGGCTCAATGAGTTTAAGTACTGTTCCCAAGGCCATCAACTAGGAAGTGGCAAAGCTGGTACCAAATGCAACTTGTCTTGCCCCTAGCCCATGGTCTTTCCAAGTAGCTGGCTCCCTTGCTGCTGTTCTGCCTGTTACTGACCTGGATTCTTCAGGCATTCATTGAGTGAATTTGACTGAATTTTGATCTGGAAGGTACCTGGGCAATTCATTTTTTTATTCATGGAAAAATAAGTCATAGATTTATTACTATGTGCAAAGCACTGCATTGGGAATACTAAAACAGTAAGACATGATATGATCTTTCTGCTCCCTGCCCTCAAGGATCTCTAACTGGGGGGATGCACACATTACAATGCAGAAGGCAATCAGTGCTACAGTGAGAGAGCCAGCAAAGTTCCCCAGGAACATTCCCTTTGGGGAAGAAGTTGGCAAGGACATGATGTTTTGAACTGAGTGTAAAGGAGGTGTCAGTATTCCACACTTAGAGCAGGAAGAAGCACATCCTGAGCAAAGGCCCAGAAATCCATGGAGCCAGATTGTGGAGACATAAGAAATGGGCCAGGAAAAGCCAGAAGCTACCAAACATGAGTTTTAATAGCATTTGGAGTTTGGACATTATGGTTGAAATTAGGAAATTCTGGTCTCAAACAAAAGGGTGGTGGCAACATCTCAACTGAACTCTGGTTATCTTTACTGTGAAGTAAAGCTTTTCCATGCTACCTGGCATGGAATAGGTATTAGTAAGTATCTACTAAGCAGAATAAGAAGTGTCCATATGTATAACAATTTTGTTATGGCAATTGTTCATTTTTGCTCTTCAGTCCACATTGTGAGCTCATTTGAGTGCTTTATAGACTCATAGGTAAGACTTAGAAGGACCTTAAAAGGCATTCAGTTGGTCTACAGTCTGATGCTTCAGTCTTCTTCACAGTATCCCGGCCAAGTTTCTGAGGCATGGATGAGATTGGATAAGCAGATGGATGCAGGACAGGACCTTGAGTGATATAAGGAATGCTAGCAAGATTTCCTGGGACTTTGAAGAGACCTGCCTCTCAGGCCCAGCTCAGTGGACCAGAGGAACCAGGTCCCACAGACAAATGGGCAGTCTAGATGTATTACCAGGCAACAGGAATTGGATTAAAGAGGGCAGGTAAATGCATTCTTTTGATTGTGAGAAGCTGAAGAGGGAAAGACAAGCTCTTTGAGGACCTACCTCTAAGGACATTCATTACGTGCACCCTCCCACCAGGAGCACATCTAAACAGAAGAGTGTTCTAAGCTGGTGAGGCCATCTCTTTTTCAGCCGAGGGAGGAGTGTCCTTCTGTCCCCAAAGCTAAGTGAGCCTGAGTGGAATCAGAGAGGGCAACCCTGAAATATGCTAGGCCCCGTAATTTACAAGGCCAGGTAATGAGCATGTCAATGGCTGGTTAACTGTGGTAATTAGAGAGTCACAATAATGTGGCACATCCCTTCATGTGATTCACAAAAAAGGCTCTGAATTCTTGACATTTCTGTTTAGAGTCCAAATCTTATGATAGAAACTTTCTAAAATTACAACTTTTTACTAACAAATTAAAAAAAGATGTTTAATTTCTGCTGATGAAGTTGGGATGGGTTTTGCCCCTAGGGTACTCTTCCTTGTTTAGTCTGTATTTAGAACATCCAGAGGATGTTGGGGAAACCTAACAATTTAATTATCTATTGTGTTATACCAGGAAGTTGGGAGGTTTCATAATTATACTTTGTGCTCTAGCTTTAAAAATGTGACAGAAATCCTTCAAATATCTCCCAAGTTTGCCTGTCCCTTAAACTTGATATCAGTGGGAGTTTTCCCAGGGTAATAATTGTAGATTAGCTACTTGTCTCTGCTGGCTTACTCTGCCACTCAAAAAATTGACTACACATGAACTACCACAAACTTCTTCTGTACCTAAAATTGGCTTAAACGTATGCAGTTGACTACTCAAAGCACAAAAATGATCCAAAAGGGTGATTGTAACATGCTGACAATGCAAACTCCCTGTCATCCTCCCACCCATCTACCGGGTTCAGCAGAGGTGGCAGGAGTGCGATTTGGGATCACTCTCTGAAGATGGATATTAGTAAAGACTTATTATTTGTTATATCCATTCCTTGGAGGTGTTTTACCCTGTGGCCTTCAAATTCTCATATAGGTCACCTGGTCTTTTTCATCCCACATGAGAATGGATATTATGTTCTGTGGCTGAAAATGGGTGTAACATAGCATTTCTTCATGCAGAGTCTTTAAAGCTTTAGAGAGACCAGATGAGGAAACCAGGAATTCTGAGTTCTTTTTCTATTTTAGGACCAGGTTGAGTTACAGAATTTAGATTCAGAAGGGACCTAATTTCTTCTAGAACAGTAAAGTATTCCCTGAAGCGTAACAGAAAGGCAAAATGATGCCTCTCATCCTCCTATCTTATTTTTCTCCCGGTTAAGACCTTCTGTTCTTTGCTCCTTTAGTTTTCATTTCAGTGTTGTTTTATTCACCCACAAAATGATACAAATTAAACAGTTTTGAACATATAGTCAAAAAATGTAATCCTCACCTTGAGTTAGATGTATTAGAGGTCTTCAAAAAGTTCATGGGAAAATTCATAGTATCTTTTAATTCTATTTTTCCATGGACTTTCTGAAATACCATCATACATTTTCATTTTTACAGTGTTCTGGGGTAAACAATAACTTTTACTTAGTGCAGGATAGTTGAGTTAAATATATCTGAATTCAATTCTGTGTTTTGAATAACCCAAAGAAAGTAGAATCAAGTTGAACTTACAACTAGATGTAGCTGGTTTATTCTTTATAGGGTTTTGCCAAGCTTATGTAAACTTATATGTAGAGATAAAGGCACCTCTTAATGGAAATAAGCACAATTTCTATATTTCTTTAGTCCTGTATGCCTGACCAAGCACATGTGCTCTTATTACCATAGACTGATTGTAGCCCTCATTATGCCTTGATAATTGTGAAATTTCGTGAGTCATTTTGCCTCAATGTTGTTCAGTCTCTTCAACTTATAGAAGGAACCTAGAGTAAATGATCTCTAAGGTTACTTTCACCCTAATGTTTTATATATCTAAAAAAATAATACTTTATGTAGTAAATATGCAGAATATTTCTATTATATTTATATGAATTCATGGTGATATATATATATATATATATATATATATATATATATATATATATATATATATATATATATATATATATATATATATATATATATATATATATATATATATATATATATATATATATATATATATATATATATATATATATATATATATATATATATATATATATATATATATATATATATAATTGACATATTTTCTTAAGGAACAAAGAATGGGGATTGGTGTGAAACCATGAAATTTTTAAGAGAAACACTGTGTTCCCAAATGAGTGAAAAGTAAATGGAATTAATTTTTATGAAATCTGATCCTTAGAAGATTTTCCTGAAACTCCGAGAGAAAGCTTTCCTTGAATCCATACACACTCATTTGTAGTTACACTGAAAAGTGTTCTCTGCCAGTGATTGCTGCAGGGTTGGTGAGTTAATTTGGGAACATTTGTAGTTACACTGAAAAGTGTTCTCTGCCAGTGATTGCTGCAGGGTTGGTGAGTTAATCTGGGAATTCTTTGAATGATTTGGTTGAATCTTTCCAACAAAAAAAGAAATATCTTGCCTCGAATTTTTGCTTAATTCCCTAGGGAGACATTCTTGAGAATTCGAGCAAGACAGATTCAGGAAGCAAATAGCTAGTGGAATAGAGTCATCTATAGCTAATTCCTCTTAGAACTTCCGTGTTGCTGTCAGTGAAATAACAGCCCACCTCAGGAGTCTTGAGGAAATATGTGGATCTTTAACCACAGGTATCCTCAGGATGTGCATGTGACAGAATATACCTCCTTCAATCCACTCTGAGCATGTCTCTTTCCCTCACATTTCCTACACACGCCAGCTCCTTCCCCCGCTCCTCACATGGAGGCTCCTCACAACTAGGCTGCTTGCCTTCCCTTCCTTTTTCTCGGTCTGATGTTTGTAGCCCCTGGGCAGCATAATTTTCCTTCTGTTGTGACTTCTTTTCTCAAGAGATTCAGCTCCCGTGCCCTCTTCCTGTAATTCCAGCAAATAATATTTGTTCCCTACTTTTTTCTATAGAGCCCTCTCTTATTTCAAGTTCTCATTGCCATTGATGATACTTTTATTTTCCTTTTCATTTTATAAAGTTTCAAAACCATAGAAGAGTTGAAAGAATAGTAGGATGAACACCTGTGTCATCAAGAATTGCTATCAGAATTATCATTTTACCATATTTCTGTGTGTGTGTGTATGTGTATTTTCCAAATCATACAAAAGGGAAGACATCATGGCACTAGGCCCACAAGACCATTATCATGCCCAATAAAATTAACAATGTCATAATATCATTAATATTTAGTTTATATTTAATTTTCCCTAGTTGTCAGAAAGTGACTTTAATAGTTGTTTTTGTTTTTTTTTTTTTGAGCCACATTGCAATCAAGGCTCACATACTGAATTTAATTGTTTTCTTGTCTCTTTTAATCTAGAAGAGACATTCTGCTTTTTTTTTTCCTACTGAAACTGACTTTTTGAAAGCCTGAGTCAGTTGTCATGTAGAATGTCCCAGACTCTGGAATAGTATGATTGTCTCTTCGTGACATTTTGGATTAGAATATCTCATTGGCAGTGGACCTTCACATTAGGAAGCATAGGATGCCAGGCTGCCCACTTTTGGTGGTGTGAAGTTTGATTGCCTGGTAAAGGGATGTGTGCCACATCTCTCCATCATGCAGGTGCATGTTTCCCTTGCAATTACTAAGTAATCCTTGCAGAGATACATTGGCACTGTGTGAATAGTCCTATTCCCCACACTGACAAGTTTTTAAAGCAAAAGGTAAAAACTATAGAAATGAGCTAACATTCGTGGAGCAAAGGAAATGGTTAATTTTTAAGCCTGAGAGAGGGAACATTTAAAACGTGGAAATGACAAATCTGCTATTCCTGATAATAGATATAATAACCCTCGAAAAGAGAGAAGAGCTGCCAGAAATACTGCTTCCTTCCATAATATTAGTTCATTGAGAATCTACCCAATGTAAGTGGTAAGTAAAAAGCTAAAAGTCCCTGGAATTCATTTTATGTTGTATAGCCTGACAACCAAGGGGGAAAAAAGCAAAATGAAAAAAGCTTACTGTGAGGGATCATTTGTTTTTTCAAACCTTGACTATTCCCATTTGTAGGGAATTGTTATCTGGTTCAGTCATAGTGATTATAAGTTACTATGATGTTTTCTTGATTCTTAGTAATCTTTTTGACCATCATCAGTTTGACTGTGCAGCTTTTGCCACGCAGAATGCTACAGACTCTCTTGGTAATTTGGGACTTCTTTAATGACATATTTTGGAGCATTTAAAACATGTTAAGTATTAGGATGAACATGTTTGAAAAATACTTCCTTGTGGTTGCATACAGCAACAAAAATTGTTCTGGAGGCCCTTTCCTTATGAACACCTACATTAAATGTTTCTAATTTTTGTTTTTTAAAATAATATTTTAAATATAATTTTTATTTATATAATCTATATTCATTTTAAGAAATGAATTCCATCCAATGAAAGAAACAATTAACTAATATCTATATTATATTCATAGGAATATCTTTCTTTCTTTAGAAGGATTGCTTTTAAGTACATAGGCTATACAAGTATATAATGCGAAGAACCAGATTTGGGTTTCAGGTTTTCCGTTTTTAAGGAATCACAGAAAAAGCTAGAGATAAAAAATATTTCAGTTGGTATTTAAACTATTTGAGAGAGTGTTTTAAATTCAAGCCGTTCACAGCACTCACTGGCTGAGCGCGGTGTGGCCGGTCTCATAAAGGACAAAAAATAAATAAATAAATTTAAATTCAAGCCGTTAAGACAGTTGAATTTAATGGTATGGTATATAACCTCTTCTTGGTTTTTTGTAAGCTAGTGTTTCGAATTCAGTCAACAGAAATACTTGACCAGGTTTAGGTATATGATTTTGTAACACTGAAGTTCCATTTTGTTCCAGAATAAGTGATATGGAAAATTAACCACTTAATTTAGGTTCATTTAAACTGGCCACCTAACAATTTTGGCAAATAGTGACAAAATGTTTGGTTGAGGTTTGATCTCAAAAAATGAAACTAATATTTACCAAATAAGTTTGTCCTTAACACCTTTACATAAAGGGTTATGTAATGTTTTGCCATACTACACAGAAAAAATCTTTAGTAAGGCAGAGTGAGCACTCACTCAGCTAGTTCTTACTGACTGTCTGCTCTGTGGCAGACATTGTTCTAAATGCTGGGTCAGCAGTGAGTGAAACAGACAAAAATCCCTGCTCTAGTGGAGCTTACTGTGGAGAGTGAGATGATAGCCACATTTATTAAGAAGCTTTGTTGTATTTAGATAGTAAAAGCACAAAAAAGAAAAATATAGAAGGAAAGGGAAATAAAATATACAGTGGGGCATTTGCAACTTTTAGATAATGTGGCCAGGGAAGGCCCCACTGAGATGACATCTGAGTAAAGACCTGAAGGAAATGGAGGAAGGAGCCAGGAGAGTATTTGGAGCAGAGCATGCTAGGCAGGGGACCAGCAATTGCTAAGGCAGCAAGGCAGGTACGTACATGGCATGTTCTAGGAACTTCAAAGAAGCCCATGTGTCCAGGGCAAAATAAGCCAGGAGGAGACATGTAGGATGTAAGAAATGCAATAGGGAGGAGGTCACGAAGGCCCTGTAAGCCCTTGTGAAGGCTGGCCTTTATCCTGAATCAAAGAAGCCCATGTGTCCAGGGCAAAATAAGCCAGGAGGAGACATGTAGGATGTAAGAAAGGCAATAGGGAGGAGGTCACGAAGGCCCTGTAAGCCCTTGTGAAGGCTGGCCTTTATCCTGAGTGGGATGGGAGCCTTTGGAGTGTATTGAGCAGAAGGATGAGGCAATCTGGTTGCTGCATTGAGAACTGTCATTGAAGAGGGTGAAGGATAAGAGATGTATGTCGGAAAGCTACTGCTTCCAGGAAAGTCTTGATCGTGACTTGGAGGGGGTAAAAAGTCGCCATATTTTAGGTATATCTTGAAAGTAGAACCAATAGAATTTGCTGACATATTGAATGGAGGCTTTGAGACAAAGAGAATGGTCAAAGATGACTCCAGTATTGGCCCAAGTCAAAACTGAGATGGCTAAGACTGTAGGAGGAGCCAATCTGGGGGGAGAGAGGAAATCAGGAGCTTAGTTTTGAACATGTTGTGTTTGAGAAATCTGTCACACGTCCAACTGGGAATGTCAGATTAGCAGTAGGATCTACAGGCCTGGAATTCCAAGTGAGAGGCCTGGACTAGAGAGAATGGTGGGAGGTGGTGGTCAGAGTGTGAGATGCTCGAGTGTACATTCTGGAGGGTTGCCAGTTAATGGTGATGACCAGATCTAGAAAAAATAAAAAAAATGTGGGAACGAGTGTCTCAAATGTGAAGGAGGACAAGATCCCTGGAGTGAAAGCCAAAGAAGGATCGTGTCTGTGGACACTGAAATTACTAAGTGTTATGACAGGAATGATGTTGAGGACAAGGACAGTGGCCTGGGGGCTGGGAGTGTGGGTGACCCAGTGATCCACAACAGGCAGGAGTAGCAGATGGTATTCTCTGGTGACATTAGGTTTAATGCTGGAGTGGGGGTGGGGGTGATTTATGGAGGAGGGGTAGAGAATGGTCAGGAAGCAGCAGTGAGAACCAGGGAGCCACTTCTAGGCCCCAGAGGTTCAGGGGATATGAGAGACGCATGCAAGGGAAATGTATCATCATGGGAAAGATCAGTTTCAATTAGAGCAAAAAAGCGATGGCAGCATACTTGGAAGAGATTCAGGAGATAGAAAATCTTGCTGCTGGCTGTCCCAAGGGCACAATGGAAGGGAGTCAAGAGGAGGGGTGAACATGGGAGTCAGAATGGGGATGAGAGCCCAGTGGAAGAGGGCTGACCTGGGAGACCTGGGCTCTACGCAGGGACTGACATAACCTTGGATACGGTGCATAATGAGATTGGGTCTGACTGTCCCAGGCAGGCAGGAGAGATGAAAATGTATGTGAGAAGCAGGGACCTTGCTGGAGCCCTCAGAGTTCTGGGACTCCTGACTCCAGCCAGAACAGAGGTGATCCCGCCCAGAGCGCTGTGTTCCCACACCTCCCTGCCCATGAGAGCCAGCAGAGGGGCATCCTTACTCTGAGCATGTGCTTCCCACCTGAACCCCACCCAAAAGGCTTATAGGTGGACCTTTTCACTCTATCTCTTGTGGCTTTACCACTGATTCTAGACTTTTCTGTGTGTAACTTTTCATATGATCAAAATTGCATGACGGCACATTGTAACTTCCTTCATATTTAGCCTTCCCAACACTGTCATAACAGTGGGTCTTCTTTGCAAAACTGTTTAAGATCCTCATCAGTTTTCCATTGCCATTCAAATTCGGATTCTCTTTTGGATTGCCTGTCCTGTCTTCATCCTTGAAGAGATTTTCACCTGTTTATCTCCAGTCTTCTTGTTTATCTGTCAGACCCATACTCGTCAAGGCTTTGAGTGTGATTTTCTCCACCTCACTGGCACTGATTTTATGAAATCTCACATCTTTTGCAGGATTTGAATTTTTTCTTCACTTTTGTGTGAGCTCGTGAGAGCCAACCACCCATTAATTTATCGGTGAACTTGTTCATGCCCTAAGCACTTGGGCTTCCCAAGTCAGAGTTCTTGGGGACTTGAGTATTGGAAATAAATATTTAGGTAATAAGGACCCTCTGCCACTCTGTAACCACTTGTTTAGCATAGCAAACGTATGATCCCACATGCAGGCATAGTTTCTGTCTAATAATTTGCCTTTAAAATCAAGCATCACAATAAACAATCCTTCTGATTAATATAAGTGGGCACTTACTTTGATTTTTTAAAAAATATTTTGGCATCTTGGTCTGATGAGTAAGGCTGAGCTAACCATGTGATCTCCTTCCTATTTCTGCTTAGGACCTTGAAGAGATGGAAGGAAGAGGGCAGGTGGCCTACATGGGCGCTAGTGAGAAGTCGGGTCTCACTGGCATCTTAGGCAGTTGAGCTACACATCCTAGACCAGTGTCTCAGTGATACACATGAAATTGCTACTGAGGCCTCTCATAACTTTTTCTGTTTCAGTTACTAGCTTTTTCCAACATCAATGCTAAAGGAAATGTTTTGAAAGCATCCCTGAGAACTACTTCCCATGGCACCATGATTTCCGGTTTCAGTAGAAAGCATGCTGCAGTCATGACCCTCCTTAATGCCAGTAATGATTGGGGCTCTATTTCAAATCACCACTGTCTTCCCTTCTGATTTATGCACACAACATATTTATCCCTTCTTCAAAGGAAGCCTCAAAGTTCCACCCACTATAATTTTTTCAGGACATTAAATACTTTTATTTACTTTAAGCTGATAGCACTTGCTTTCTTTCTATGAAACACCGTTAAAAACATTATAGATTTCATTAATTGGGTCTCCAAAATATTTTGTTTTAATACCACAAAAGTTTTGATGCCACTTGCTTTTTTTTTAATTCCTTCATTATTATGTCAAGAAACCAAGCCTACTTATAAACTCCACTGGACCTTTTGTGTAATGGTTATGAGCAGGTTTTAATGAAATTTGAGAGTGTCTCTAGAGATCACAGATACTGGGGCCTTTAACATTGTGATGTTGCCTAGCAACCTGTAAGTCATTACATTTCCAGGCTCTGTAATAACATGATATACTTTTCTTTGCCAGTCCCTGATGAAAATGTAATGGAAATAATCCCTTTCTAAAGGTTGCACTCTATGAGTGGGCAGCACAATAGATTTTTTTTTTTCTCTTTTCATGGCTCGGGCAGGTTTTAATTCAGTGCGCAAAGTATTGTTTTCTGAATGTTGCATATGACAGAATGAAATGTATTCTAAGGTGATAGTCTTAAAAGGAAAGGCTATTGTTCTAAAATAATGGTTGTAAATACCATACAAATTGTTAACATACATCAGTGTACCCTCACTATGTTGAAAAGAAAGTTGATTAATTGACCACCAGTTAATGCAAGAATATCTGCTTATTCCTAGTTAGTTTATTCTATCCAAGTATTTGCAGGTATTGGACAGGTTTTAAGAGTATAATAAAAACATATATTTTAGAGTAGTAGGATCAAAAACTGTCTAAATTAAATTAGTGAAAATTTTGACTTATAGGCTATTTTTGAAAATATAATTTTGTAATTTTAAAGCAGTATTTTTTAATTACAAAAGTAATACGTAATTTGTACATGAAGTTCATAGCAACATTGTTCATAATAGCCAAAAAATAGAAACAACGCAAATGTCCATCAGTTGATGAATGGATAAATAAAATGTGATATACCTATACAATAGAATATATTCAGTCATAAAAAGGAATAAAGTACTGATACATGCTACAACATGGATGGACCTTGGAAGCATTGTGTTAAGTGAAAGAAGTCAGACACAAAACACCACATGCTATATGGTTCCATTTATATGAAATATCAAGAATAGACAAATGTATAGATAGATTAGTGATCTATAGAATCTACAAAGCTACAGAAAGATTGTGGTTGCTAACGGCTAGAGAAGGACAGGACTGGGGTGTTACTGCTAATTGGTGTGAGTTTCTTTTCGGGGTAATAAAAATGTTCTAAAATTGTTTGTGGTGATGGTTGCACAACTCTGAATATACTAAAAACTACTGAATTGTACACTTTAAAATGGTAAATTTTATGATGCAGGAATTTATTTAAAAAATTGCAAGACCACAATTTATATTGATAAGTTAAAAAAAAAATTGCAAGACCAAAAAAAAAAAAATCTGTGTGTGTGTGTGTGTATAGTTGTGGTAGATAACTTGGGAAATATATGAGTAAAAAGAAGAAAATAATGTCATTCTTAAGCCTATAACCCATAGATTAACATAGTTAATATTTTGGTTTATTTCTTTCTAGTCACACAAATACACACACACACACACAACATGTATGTATGTATATGTATATACTATACACAGATACATATATTAACATATATTTCTAAATGAATTGAGATTTTTAAATCATGATGGTGAAGAGTCCATGTATTTACCTTGCTCCCCTCCCAAAATTCCATCAAAATGATCAATATAAGTATAAAAATAAGTCAAAATGCTCAATCTCACTGAAAACAGGGAGGATATGAATAATAGATGCATAATTAGAGAAGTTTCTAGAAGACAGAGTTGGTTTTCCAGAAAGAATATTCAGAAGTTAGGAGACCACAGACCACCACAAGTAGGAAGCAGGCATGCTGAGAAACTCTGGAAGAATCCCCAGACTCAGGGGTAGCAGGGGCTCAGAGGAAGGTCAGAGCATAGGCCCCAGCCCCGTCCTCAGAGCTGCTATGCAGGATCTTCCCCAAGGTGCCCTGTGAGTGGGCACAAGTGTAACTGATTTTGGACTGGGCTGCCCTGTCCCCCCAGAGCCATTGCCCCCTACCAAAGGGGGTGCTTAGCCTTCCATCCCTGTTCCTCCCCTGAATTGGGGTCTTTATTAATTTTTTATTTATTTCTCACTAACTCTAGGGCAAGGCTGCCTACAGCTCTCAGCAGCATTCACTTAGGAGGAGATGCCCAAGTAAATCAAGGCAAGATCTTAAAAATTATTGAGGTAGCTCATCAGGCTGCCAGTAGTCACTCATATAGACCTTTAATTATGAATATTAACAAGCAAGGAAGAATCACTGGACATGTGAGGGAGGTCCATAGCCAAAGAGTGTCCACTGGTGGACCAGAAAAGCCAATGACCATAGAAAAAACAAAGATGATATGAGAAGCAGGACTTTAAAAAATATCCTAATTAGTATCATCATAAAGACTTGCAAGATTATTGCATTCATAAAACAAAAAATGACTACAAAATTTTAAAACCCACTAGAGAGATTGAATAACAAAATAAACTCTGACAAAAGCCAAGTGAATTATTTATGAAACCAACTTGAAGAGTTCTTTCTGAACACTGAGAGAACATTAAAAATTGTGGCAGGTGGATCCAAGAAATCCAACAGTTCCTCATGGGAACGGTATATTAGCACTGCAGGTCTGGCGAGCCACCAAAATTAAATACCCGCTTGACAGAGAGAAAATGGACAGAACAGTTAACTATGGCATGTGGATGTTTCCCCCACATCCTCCACGTGAGAGCAATTTGCATATAGTACATTTATATGCATAATCATATAGATATACAATAGTATATTGTAGATTATATATAAATATACAATAAGAGTATATACACACAATAAGTGCATATGTGTATATGTACACAATAAGTATGTATATACACTACGTGTATTGTGTGTGTGTGTGTGTATTCAGCTGTATTTTCCAATGATAGATGTTTGAGGCATTTTATTTGTAGAATCTATTGAACTGGATATTGTGGCATATTAGACCAAATAAATGTGACTGTTTTGTACTGTTTGAGACATAAGTTGTCTAATACTACTCCCAGTAGTACATATTTTCTAGGGAATCACTTTATATTTTTAGTACTATAATATGCAAATAGAAGGAATCCCAGCCTCTCTGTTTGCTAAGCTAACAAGAACTGTCGCAGATTCATCAGCCTTGGGTTTCCACTGAAGTAAGTATTAAAGAATATCAAAAAGTGAATTGCACCTATAGTGAAGCCATGAAGCCATCTGACTAGGAATCCTTCTGTGTCCCCAAGCACTGTCTGCTGTGGGGAGCTTTAACACCTGTTAGGCTGCTTGCTGTTTGCTTTGAGGACATCTCCAGCCTTTGAAATAGTGCCATTGTTAGCCTGGTTTGTGAGACTGTCCCATCTTTTCTGGGTTGGAGGATTTAATCTGTGCAGGCTATTAGTATGTGAAATTAACAGATAACTCTTTGTTGAGATAAAAAGTAAATCTATCCAAATGGTTCCTGAACAATTCACTTTACAATATAGAGTATTTGATTTAAATCAACTTTATGTCCTTAATCTAGAAAATCAATAGCTCCAATTTTGTTTTTAAAAAGATTTTAGTTTATTTGTATAGCCTTATGATATAATTGTCTTTGCAATGAAATAGATGAAATTTTAACTCTTGCAAGGTACTTGTTCTGCATGTGCAATGAAAGAATTCATTTAGCATAAAGATGAAGAGCAGGGGCTTGGGGCCTAGGCAGCCTTGGGTTCAAGACTCACTTTTTTTATTTAGTAAACAACTGGACAAGTGACCTATCATCACTGAGTCTCAGTTTTCTAATCTAAAAGATGCAGCAAAGCAGCAATTTAGCTCAACCACAGGGCTCAAATACTGGTCCTCACAGGAAGTTCCCCGGTTTTAGAAGTAAGCAAAGGACAACAAATTAGTTCCAGCGCAGAGTGTGAGTGGTGGGAACAGCAAATAATCCAACATAGAACTGAAAGAAAAAACAGAGTACCCACAACCAGAGACAAAGTTTGATATTAACTAGTAAAGGTCTCATTTCACCAAAGAACACCTATAACACCTAGAAGGACCAGAAGTCTCCTGGGCTACCAAACCAGAAAGAGGGGAGGGCTGCGAGCCTCAGCCATGTCCCCTGACACCCACAACCAGTCCTGAGGGCAGGGGCCGAGGGCCTTGGCCACACACCCCCAACAAGCGCAACCATTCCCTCAACAACCACTGAGCCGCTGCAGGAAGCACCCTGGGCTCTCCCAAGCCAGGGCGGTGGGAGGCAAGGGCTTCGGCCACACCTCCCCCCACACCCGCAGCCAGCCCAGTGATGACCACCAAGCCACAGCAAGAAGGGCCCCAGGTTCCCCAGCTGGGGAGGTGAGGGGCGAGGGCTTTTGCCACACCCCTCTGACATTTGCACCCAGCTAAGCAATCACCAAGGCACCTCTGGAAGCCACCCGGTCTCCCCTATGGGAATGAGGGGGGTGCCACAGGCCTCAATCCCACCCCTCCTCCTTCCTCCTTCTTCCATCCCATTTCCTTCCTCTTTTCCCCTCTCCCCCTCCCTCCCAACTGCTCTGCAACAACATCATAGATTGTAAAAAAAATATATTAATAAAAGAAAAGAAAAGAAAATGATAACTTGCTGTTATCATCCTCCTCTTCCTCCTCCTCCTCATTTTTATTGTGTATTATATTAATTCTCTGGCTGCACCAGAAAATTTAGTTGTCTTATTCCCCAAATACATATTACTTTCTGCCCACATAATTGTAAAAACATTAGGACATGAAAAATACCTGCTGGTTATTTGAAGAGTATTTTGAATTTGCTTCATCAAGCTTTCATTGAAGCTGAAGATCATGAAGGCTGCCACATATTATCAAATTTTGTTTATTCCCTTCTTTCTCTTAAATGAGGCAAGTGTTTTGGTTTACTGTGGTGTGAAGAATTTCATTCAAGGCATGCCCTGGTTAGGACAGCTAGATTTTCCAGACCAGATATTGAGATTATCCAGAAAAAGAACTTGTGGACTTAGAATCCAGAAATCTCGTAAAAATGCTGAAATGGTTTCATCTCTGGGATAGTTCATAGTGTGGTGGAGATAACAGGACCTCCAGTCCTGTGCTACTCAAAATGTGGTCCCAGACCTGTGGCAGGTAGCATGATTTCTTTGGAGCTTATTTGAAATGCAGAATTGCAGGCCCCACCCCATGTCTGCTGAATCAGAATCTGCATTTGAATGAGGTTCCCCTTTGAATCTCATGTGCATGTCCTTTGAGAAATACTACTCTAGAGGCTGCTCCTGAAAATCCAGAATGAATGGTTACTGAAGCTGTAAAAAAGATTTGGGTCTGAAAGACTGCCTTTTTAGAATCCAGTCTGTCTCTAGCTTGTTCCATATACTTTCAATAATGTTTACTAGAAAGAGGACTGGAACTATAATTTGTGTTTATTTCTTATTTGAATTTTACTTTTATTTGAAAATGATAATGATATTCAAAATTGACATATCTCTTTATGATCTTCTGTCTCTAGAGTCTAGTTTAGTATTCACTAGTGGAGAGACTAAGCAGCACTGGGAGAGAAATATCATGAAGAGAATGTTGACTTAATAAACCTGTGTAACAGGCTAGCTGAAAGTTCAAGAGTTTTCTTGTCTGTTAAAATGATAATATCCACCTACTAATGTATTAATAATGCAGTAATGTGTGCAAGGGGCCCAGTACAGGGCCCAGTGAAGGGCGGGTGGGTCAACATTGTTGCTGATCAATCCAGTTGAGGGGCAAAGGCCAGGAAATGGGGGTGGGGGGAGCACTGAGTGAACACTTCTAGGCAGTTAATCATCAGTGATGTATGAAGAGAAGAGGCTTGGATGTAGGTTTCACATATTTACTCTGTACCCTACCTGCTGTGTGTCCTTGAGCACGTCACTTAACATCTTGAAGCTGAGTGCTAGTTTACCTGTTAGGGCCCTTGTATGAGGATTACAGAAGATAGTTATGTAAAGTGTTTATCATACTGATTGGCACAAAGAAAGCCATCAATAAAGGACAAACACACATGTACACATGTACATGCACGCAGATATATACTTTGGACACTGCAATTGTCTTCAAAAATGTTCATGACCCAGGTGTATGTCCCTGCCAGATTATATACTTTTCATCCTTCTTATTTACTCAGTAAAGGCCCTTTTCTGTTTGAGCACGCACACCTTCTTGTCAGTGGTACACACCTTCTGCTGAGGGGTTCAGTGACAGGTAAATTAGAACACACACTGCATAATGTACATATTTTTACTGCTTGCCTCTGCAAGAACCAGAGCTCTGAGGACAGCTTTATTGGAGCCACAGAGTGGCATAGGCAAGCAATCCCCGGCCAGCAGCAGCTTCCCAGCACAGAGGAGGTCTCTGTTGCCTGCTTCCCCAAACCAGGCATTGGCCTTGTTGTGTCTCCCTCAAGAGAGCTCAGAGTAGTCAACAGAGCTGCTCATGACTTATGCATGAAGATAGGTGATTCTGTCTGGCCTCCCTCAAGGCCTTGACCCCTTCCCTGGCCCTTCCCTGCTGCCAACACATAATCCTTAGCCCTTGGGGAACTAGAGGCCTATTGCCAATTACTGTGGGCATCTCTATGTGCCCCACAGGGAGCTCCTTGTGCCTTATTAGGCTTAATTGCGTGACCACTGAAAGCTGGAGCCTCTGGTATTGTCTCTTCTGTAGCCCTGGGGCATCCTGGGGATGGGTAGCGTGGTTCCAGAGTCCACTGTGAAGTTGTGCACAGGCTTGCTGCCTCCATTAGCACTACAAAGGTTGGAAAGTGGCCACAGCTGCAGTGAATGATGCTGGAGACTGCATCACTGCACAGAAACTTTCCAAGAACAGTGCAGCCAGAGCAGGGCTCAGCTCTCTTGGTGCTGGATCTCCTGAGCCTCCCAGCCGTTATGAAGCTGGAATATTCTCGGCTGCTAAGTGCTTCTCTTAGGGACATTCTGGTTATTGTCACCAACTGTTAATTGAATGAGACTATAGCCTGGGAAACAGTTTTCCTTCAAAGCTACTGTTTTGATCATCATCTTAATAATGATGTAAAAGCCAACATGTATTGAGTACAGTCTCTGGGCTGGCTGCTGGGTTGATTCATCAATGTGGATAATATTAGAACAACCCTATGAGGGGAGATATTATTACCCCCATTTCATAGGAAACTGAGGCACAGGAGGCCAGATGAATAAGTGGTGGAGTCAGGATTTGAACCCAGATATTTTTAACATAACATTTATAACCATCATGAATAGTGTATATCATATCATATTTACCCCAAATAAGAAAGAATTGGCAAAATCCTTCAGGGGTCTATTTTCTTTTTTCTTTTCCTTCTTTCCCCAATGTTTTATTATAAAAGTTTTCAATCATACACTGTGAAAGAAGTGTATGTGAGCACTTGTAATACCACCTAGATCCTTCCATTAACACTTTGCTAGATTTGATTTATCTTAAATCTCTCTATCCCTCTGTTCATTCGTCTATTCATTTTCCTTTTTGATGCATTCCAAAGTAGATTGCAGGCATCATCAGTACACTTTCCCCTCCTTGGGAATGAAGCAACAGCCAGACCTGAAACTTCTCTACCTTCTCCTGGATTCTCCTTGAGCATCTCTGACTGGGCCAAGTGAATATGTTTTGCTCTCTGATGAAGGGCCTTGGCTTCAGCAGTGGCTCGGTCATTGCTGGGTTGGATGCAGATGTCAAGGGTGTGTGGCTGAAGCCCTCAGCCCCCTACCGCCCCAGCTTGAGCCCAGTGTGCTTCCTGTGGTGGCCTGGTGGTTGTTGCTGGGCTGACTGTGGGTGTTGGAGGGGCGTGGCTGAGGCCTTTGGCCACCTTCAGGGATCTATTTTCAGAAACGTGTTGCTGACTTGAATCTTCTTAACTGATGTCTGCTTTATCAGTGTTTGAATATGTCAGTCTCTAATCCAGTCACTAATTCAAACGCTGCCTTTTCTATTGAAAGTGTCTTATCTCAAAAAAAAAAAAAAAAAAAAAAAAAGTCCCCAAATATTGTAATGCATCATGGCTAGGAACTTTCTGTATATTCCAGTCAGCACTACTTTGAAGGGGCTGCATCTTTCAAGCTCTTTAAGCCACAGGCGTATACCTATAGACTTTCACACCTGAAATGAATTTGGTAGACTCAACCATCTTAGCATAGTTAACCCTCTGCTGTCTGACATGACTGAAAAGTAGGCTTTTCTGGTTAATCGAGGCATCTGACAAATGGTGATCTCAGGAAACTAGAATGCAATAAGATATGCTTATTAGCAAAACTCTTCTCAACAGAAATTAGTCTTTTCTTGACTATTTAAAACTCCTGAGTATATAGTGACCCACATGATACTATGAACAGGAAAATACTAAGTACAGGGTTATTCGATTATTTTGTCTTACAAGCATGCTGAAGCTCTTCCTTCCTAAGTACAAAAAATAGCCACCTTCCCTAGAAACAACACCAAAATGGTAGTGTCTATCTTTTAAGATTTTATGTTAGAAACTTGCATTTAATGTAAATCCATTATACCAAAATTTGAGTAAAATGCTGTTTTTTTATTATGAATATTTTACACATGCAAAAATGTGTAGAGAACAAAATGATAAACACTTGTGTAACCACCACCCGATAAAATGCTGCTTTTAAAAATGTTCTAGTTAGTCACATTGGGATATGAGAACTTACAGTAATGTTGTAACATAAAATAACCCCAAATAATGATATATTTTCAACAGTATAGCTTTTGAGCTTCTAAGCAGTTTTATGTTGTTTGTCTAACAAGTTCTGGATTCAGTCACCTTCTTCCACAGGGAATGGCCCATGCCAGGCCAGATTCCAGGAAAAGATGAGTTTGTGCCCAAGAGTACTTTTCCTTACTGAGAGGGTGGGGAATTAGTACTTTTGATAATTTTATGTACTTTTTTTCTGAGTTCTATCTCATCATGTTGGAGTTTTCTCTCAATCAAATGTAAGTTTACGGTTTTCTCCTTAAAACCTTTTAAAAAATATCCAAACCCATCATCTTCTCTCTCAGCTGATGACCTTTCTTTATATTTCATTGAGAAAATAGAAGAGATCAGGAGAGAGGGCCTCAGGTTCCCTCCCAACACGTGCCACCCAGGCTCCTGTCCTCTCTCACTATGGGGGCCAAGCCCTCTGCTTCTGCCCCGAGCTGGCCACTCCCCGTTGCTCATAGACACCTTCTAGCCTGTCTCCTCTTTCTCTCTCCTGCACCTTCAAGGTGCCCCTTCCTGGATCTTTCCCGTCAGAATACAATATGATTATATGTCACTCATCTTTAGGAAAGAAATAAAAACCTCTCTGCGCCCACATTCCTGTCTAGCTTTGCCCATTTCTCTGTGTTCCCCTCCTGACAAAACCCCTTGGGTGAGTTGTCTAGACTCGCCATCTCCAACTAGTCGGGCTTCCGGCCCCACAGCTCTCATCCCGGTAGCTTGTGAAAGATGAAGTCTCAGTCTTTGGCTTCCATGGCCTTTGGCACAGCCTGCGGCTCCTCTTTCAGGAACACTGTCTTTCCTGGGTTTCTGCGACACCATGCTCTCTTGCTTCTCCTCCTCACACTCTGGCCACCCCTCTCGTCTCCTTTGCTGGTGACTTCAAGGTTGTGCCTGAAGACGCGATCCTAAGACCCCTTCTTGCCGCTGTACCCGCTCCCCAGGGGGGCTCAGCCGGTTCCTTGCCTTTGCTGTAGTCTTTCCACTCAGGACCCTGCCCTGCTTGTACCTTCAGCCCGCCCAGGGCCCCAGACTCGTGTGTGGTAGAGCCAGCACTTGCTTCACATCTTCACCCAGCTGGTTCCTCCGTCACTCCTCCCCGTCCCTGCCAGGGCAGCCTCCGGTTTCTCCAGGCAGAACTCCTTGCTTCTCCAGGAGCATGGCCTTTGAGCAGAGGCCTGAGGAAAGGAGGGAGCAGTCAAGTCGTCTTCAGCTCTTCTCTCTCACAGCCCACCCCGTGCACCCACATACTCCGTTGGCTCTGCTTTCAGCACCTATCAGGAATCTCATCACTTTTAACCACCTCCACCGCTACCATCCTGCTGCATTGCCTCGCATATGAATCATCCTGACTTCCTTGAACCAGGAAGATCCTTTTAAAACCTAAGTAAGATTGTGGCACTCAAAACTCCCAAATGGCTCGCCATCTCAGTGAAATCCAAGTCCTTACCTTACCTGCGAGGCTCTTGCAGTTTGGCCCCCACTACCCACATGACTTGCCCCCTCCTCCCACTTTTCTTTTTGCTCACCCAGTCTAGGCACACCAAGCATGCTGTACCTCAGGGCTTTTATATGTTCCGTGTCCTCTGTCCGGAAGATTCTCCCACATGCCCACTTGGCTTCACCCTTTACTTCCTTCAGGTCTTTACTGGAGTGTCACCCTGGTGGAGAGGCCTTCCCCGACCAACCTCTGGGAACAGGGTACCCCTTCCTCTGCCTCTGCATTCTCGGCCTCCTGATCCAGCTTTCTTTTTCTCCCTTGCACTTATTGTTTTATGGAGTTTTGTTTGTTTTCTTGTTTATTTTCAATTGTTTGTCTGCCCCTCTAAGATATAAGCACTATGAAGACAAGGAATTTGCCCATTTTTCTCATCCTTGCTATATACCTAGAGCCTAGAATTATATTAGGCATATGGTTTGTTTAAATAAATGAGTGGGGTTTTGTAAACTATGCACCTGCTTTTCCCTGGATGGACTCAAGCCACAATCTGTTCTGTAGAGCCGACTCCTTCATGGTGTTTTTGCCCCCAAATGCCCTGTGGCTAGAGATTGTGCAAGAGGCAGTGTTGCCTAATGGTGAGCCGCACAGGCTCTGGAGCCAAAATAACTGGATTTGAACCTGACTTCAACACTTACTAGCACTATGACCACAGACAGACTACTTAACCTGTCTGTGCCTCCAGTTTCATCATCTGTAGAATGGGCTTCCAATAGTTCTCTCCTTGCATAGGACTGTTGTAAGGGTCAAATGAGTTGCTTTTGTAAAAGCAGTTAGAGTGCCTGGCACACAGTAGGTGATAAATGTTAGCTGTATTATTTTTATTCATCTTTGGATCCACCATGACACCTGCCATAGTAGCCTGCATTAAGGGGGCATTCATCAAATCTACGTTTTCTTTCGGAAGTACAGCCTAAAGGACACTGAGTAGGGTATCGAATTGGCAGGCTGCAGACCTATATCAAGCCATTACCATTTCATGAATGTGTTCACTGAACATGTGCTGAGCCCTACTCTGTGGTAGGCATTGGACAAACAGTGTTGAGCGAATATGGGTGACAGTCTTTCATCTCAGAGAGCTCTTGGCCCCACCCTGGTTAGCTGTGAGATCTTGATGTGCCACCCTCAGAAGCTGACAGTGAGGGTAGTGACACATGCAAGCTATGATTGCATGTCACGGCTCCCCCACCCTGAGTCTGTGGTGGTGTTCCCGCCACAGCACTCAGAGGAGCATCTGCCTCACACAGCCCCAGCACGTTCTCTCAGCTGGCTCAGAGCTCCTGACTGTGGCTGTTGCTTATTCCCTCCAAGGTATCTTTCAAGAGGAGGCAGGGTTTTCATGGCAGGTCTGAGGGTCGGTCTCAGTTCCACACCGGGAAACCATGGACAAGTTACTTCCTTAAATATTTTTTTATCAATAAACTAGAAATTATGCCTGCTGCATAGGTTATTGTGAAGATCAAATATCTACCCAATGTCCTCACATATTGCAAGATTGTAGGGTCACCATTTCCTATAATCTCCAAATAAAATGACCCAAACACCATGGGGTCCAGCAGTCTTGTGTGGTTGCAGAGGATGCCTGAAAAGTGGAAGGGATTTAGATTCTATTGGTCATGCACACCCCAAATTCCTGCTTGTTACTCACCATCACACCTGCTGCTGCCATTCTTTCTCTTCCTTCTTTCCCCTAAGCATGGACTCGAGCCTCCCTCTTTCATCCCAAGTGTGGGGAGAGAACGTTTTCAGCCTGCTGCCTGAGCTGTTAGGACCCATTCTGCCTTGCACCCCACTTCCTAGACTGCCCCCTCTCTATAGTTCCTGCTCCCTCTGCCTTTCTACCCAGAACTTGCCTTGCCACTTAAAGCTGCTCCCCAGGCTCCTTGCTCCGATGGACTTTGCCTGGTTTCATCTTACCTTCCACCCTGATCCTGTCATGTGGAACACCTAGACCAGAGGAACACTTATTTTCTTAGCAAAATTAAAGCTTTATTTTTATTTTCTGATTGTATAGATAACATGTGACAGTTAGGGGAAACAATTCAAGCATTATAGAAATGACTGAGAAAATTAAAAATTCAGAAAAAGGAGTCATACTATACCTACTGTCACACAACTGCCTTTTTGCACTGGCTTGCATGGCATGGAGTTTTAAGCCTGGTTAGCCTACAACTTATAAATAGTAAGGATGTAGTTTTTGGTGCTATGATTTGAGATGCCACCACATCCTCAGACCTCCATGAGTGATTGTATCAAAAAAGAACGGTCAAAGTCACTGAGAATTTGGATTCAGGAAAGACTATCAAGAGAAGGGGCAAAAGATGATACATGCACACCTGACAATGGCAAATCACATGTATTCCTGCCAGGCAGCTTCAGGTCTTGTCTATGTGTCCAACATAGCCTGGTGACTGTCACATGTCAATTTCATGTTAATAGGACTTGATGTTTTTTGAGTGATCCTCTTTACTTCGTAGAAAAACATGTAAAGTCACAGAAGAGCCAAAGAGCAGTTGGGCACAGAGAACAGAAGGGGACAGGGCTCCTCCATGGTGGCCTTCAAATATGGAAAAAAATTTAATTACAAGGACCATGACCTAGTATTCATCTCACCACGGTCAGAATGATAAATAAATTACCTATAAGGAAAAATTATGTGCTAGTTAAATGAAATATCCAGGTGTTTATCTGAGAGGGACTGTGGGATATCCTTGGGGCTAGAAAACTGGTTTGCATAGAGTATTTGCTCATAAGTTTCTGTTTTGAATGTGATGACATTTTTAAGCTAGCTGTTTCATTTTAGCATACCCAGTAATGAAATAAACAAAGTGTGAAATATGAGACAGTGCTAGTTAAACATTTATACCAGCCCTACCCTGTCATTTCTTGAAACTATTAAAATGTAATGTTTTCATATGAAATCATTATAAATTTATAACAAGTCTAATCTGTGGTGATGCACTGTTCCATGGACTGTGAATTACTGTTCTAAATTTCAGGTGGCAGATGCTTTCTCTGAGCGATGTGCTGGGATGATTAGTTCCTATGATGCAGTGTAGAATATATCTTCTAATTTGCATAAAACACGAATGCTGATTATACAGTTTGATATGAGACCTTCTAAAATATTTTCCCAAACAATAGTCTTGACAGTCAGCTCTCTTACAATAAGGAAGTTGATTATAAATACTGCCCTGAAGACTTTCTACCCTTAAATCTCTATTAAGAATGTATTCATAGAGAGAATGACTTAAAAAATATCACCGAGTCTTCAAGATGGGTGCAATAATTGGTCTATAAGCAGAAATAAGGTTCTGTAGGGCTTTTGCTTAAGCCCAAGGGCATTCTTGGTTTTGGAGGTTGAGATTCAACCCAGGATTATATCTCTCTTCCCAGGTCCAGTCTTAGACATGGGTGGACCAAAAGCTACCATTCTAGGGTGGTTGAAGAATCCTGGGAATGCCCTTTTGCCTCAGAGTATCTCTGTCTTTCAAGTATTCCCTGAAAGTCATCATCAGTTCCTAAAATTCTAACACTAGAGATCTTTCTTTGGAAAACAAGCTCTTGTTAATAGACAGACCTAACCTTAGTACATTTAGTTCCTTGGCAAGTAGGAGTTTTCTAGCTACTTGCCAGTGTGGTAGAGAGCTGAGAGCAACTCCTTCAAGAATGATGAACAGGAACATAGCAGTGCTTAGATGAGTGTGTTGGGGGAAGGGAAAGAAGATGGCCCAGATCAGTGGGGAGGGGACATCCACCAGGTAGGGGCAAGGTCAGCAAGCCATTCCAGATTTCCATAATATAACAGAGGTCAAGTGTTTAACCTGGAGAAGACTGCATAGCAGTGCTTGTTGGCAATTACTTGAGTCTGTAGCAAATACAGATTTGGAAAACAAGTTATAATCTAGTAATCACAGCTTCTTTAGTGGGCTTTGCTGAACCTAGCAGCGTTTGAGTGCCCTGTGTCAGAGGGGGGACCTCATTTCCTGATCTTCCAGGACCCTCTTGTAAGCTTGCTTCTGTAACTTAAGAGCAGAAAGCATAATAAGGAGTATTCTATTGTGTCTTGACCCCAAAGAGCTCCCAGTCTAACAGGTAAGAGGCATGTTAACACAGTGTAGCTTACCACACGATGTTTGTAATTAGAAGGTGATATCAAGAAAATCTTCTTCCACAAAAATGAGAACTACCTGCAAATGTGGTCCATTAATGAGATAGCCAGTTGAAAACCAGGCTCCACTGAAATCTCTGAAACAGCCAGAGAGGCTTCATTTGTAATAGATGAAGTCTTTCAAAATGGTGGGCTACAATGCTTGGGAAAGGAGAAGCCCCTGCCAAGTCACTCAAGGCTTCAGTAAAAGGAGATTGGACTGTGTGTTCTTGTACGGCCTCTCCCCATGATCCCAGCACAGCCTCTGCTCAGCCACCATGGACTGACGGGAGAAGGAAGGGAGTGACAGGGGCCAGTGATGAACCAAGCATAGTCATTCTCCACATGGCTCACAACTGGACTACAGACCCCAGCCTCCTGTGCATGCAGGTTCCACCAATGGTGTGTCAGCGTGTATCTGTGTGTGACTTCTGGGCTGACAGTCCTTAGGAGGCAGAGATTACTTGTCAGCCCTCTTTTTGTACATCTGCCAGCTGCATGCAAAGGGCTCTGAGACCCCCATAAGACAGTGGGGTGGGAGGAGCATGGGTCTCTGAGACACCAGGTAGCAGGCCACCTTTCAAACTTAGGTTGATTTGTTTTTGAAAGGAAACAGGAAATAAACTTCTTAGGTGTTAAATCATCGATTTGGGTGGAGGGAGGGATGGGGAACTGTTACTACATCTAGCATTATTTTAACTAATATTGTAGGTATACTTTATGGAAGTAAGTAAGACTTAAAGAGATGTGTAAAACAGACTTTCCTTATTTTTCTTTAGTTGTTACTGACTTCATGTTAACACTCTACTTCTCCACATTGTTAACCAAATGCATTAATACAAATTTGTGCCCATATCACTGGCCATCTGAATAGAGTTTTATCTGTCTATAGTCAGTGAGGTAGGTCATTGCTTAGTGGAGGCAGGTCCTGCTTGTTCTAGCCAGTAGGAACCTGATATCCAGAGAGGGCTCTAAGATGGGGAGACCCAGGAGACCCTATATAAAATGGATACCAAGCTTAAAATTTCTACAGAGTAAGCAGGAGACAGGATCCCTGGGATAGGCTAAAGTCAGGTCATTTCCTAGATTCCCCAAGCCCAAGGAGGAAGGCTACTATAGACTTCTGGCCTTGAAAGCATGTTCAGTAGAGTAAAAGCGTGAAAGAGGAAGGTGAGAGGCAGAGTCTGAGGTTCACAGGTACTGTTCTGACACCCAAATGGTGGGTGGAAGATGAGACTGCCCTGTTTTGCTTGAGATTTGAAAATGCATATACCATGCTTTCTTGTGAATTGGCCTTGTCTGACCCAAGGGTTCTCACATTCCCTGTAAACCAGCACCTTAGGTTAGGTTGCCTGAGACATCTGCCTTCCTGCATGCTAAGCAGCCTCCTGTTTGAGCTTTGAGCTCTGTGCTCTGCAGAGATAAAGCTGGGAACCTCATCCAAGGGAGGACGTTAAGCAAAGAGGAATTAAGCTGCTCTATGAGGCAAATCAAAAGGGTACTGTTCTGGGAGGGGAGGAGAAGTTAGGGTGGTGTTAACTATTTTTGGCTTCTTCTTGATGGCCAGAGTCCTGAACCTGGGACTGAGAGCATGGGGAGAATGAATTCATACCTGAAGAAAGGGGTCCCAGCAATATGAAGGGACAAGGAAGGCAGTGTTTGACAGCACCCCCAGCAATGGGATATGGCTAAGATCTCCATAGGAACATCAAAGGTTGATTCAGAGTTTTTAGTTTTCTTTTTTTAATAGCAAATCCCTTCTGATACTGTCAGTTAATATAATACTCTGTGGTAAATCCTAGTTAGTGGTGCCTTCAGGATAAAGGAAGGGGAGCAGTGTGCATCCTTGGCAGGGGCAGTGTAGGAATGTGTGTCCCTCACCATTCCTCTGTAGCTGGAATGATGACTGTAGCATTTATGGGGGAGGGGGAGTCAGTCAGAGGGGAAATCCAGTTACCACCTGGATTTCCAAATCCAGGTGGTAACCAGGAGTCACATCAGAGGATGCCTGCAGCCAAGTAAAGAGTGCCAGGCCATGGCCAGATATCATAGGAACTGGTCAGAGATACCCCAATCCCCCTTCTCAAAATACACCAGAGTAATGTTTGTCAACCTATTTTTCATTATGCATTTGAAGGTACTTTTTTAGACTTTTTTTTCACCTAACTGCCTATAAAATTTTATTTTATTTTTTGATATTTTTTTCAATAGGAGTATATTGTTTTTTTGAAATACCCCAAAGCTTCAAGCATTTGTAAAGACCTGGGTCAAGAGTTTTAGTTTAGGAATATTGATTAATGTTTCCCCAGGGACACACTGTTAGAGGCTCACATTAGCTATTGACTCTGTTAGTGATCACCTCACCAAAGGCCCCTGAGAGGGATCAATAATTAGGTACAAGGAGGGAGAGGTGGGTAAGAAGAAGGATCAAGGAAAGGAAGGTGAGGCTGATGAGTACCTACTGGGTGTCAGATAGGACTCTAAGAATTTTAAGGTTTTTTTGGCCAAAAAACAAGTCTTAATACATTTAAAGAGGCTAAGGTCATAGGAAATATGTTCTCCAACCACAATAACAGAAGGAAACTTAGAAAACCCACAAATGCGTGGAAATTAACACTCCTAAATAACCAATGTGTAAAAAGAAAAATCACAGCGAAATTAGAGAGTACTTTGAGATACAAATAGCCGTTGTCATCTTTTTCTGGTCTCCACTGTTGACTCTCCTTGCATCAATGCAGTCACGTGTCTGGCAGGCCACCTGCACAGTCGCTGTGGCTACTGCTGTGGCATTGAGCTGCTTTTGCAGCAGCTGTGGCTATGGTCGTGGCTGTGGTGGGCCACCTGCATTTTTAGTGTGCTCTTTGCCTGGTGGTGGGGGTGGGGGGCTGGACCTCGTCTCCTGCCCCAGGATTCCAGGCATGTTCTGTGCTTTCCCTATAAAATTTTAATACCATTGGTAGACTGTGTCTAATTGTATATTGTGATCATTTGGAGGGGCATAAACTATTTGTAACATTCAAGATTTAGTCCCCCCTGAACTAATTTTCACCCCTTTGGAAGCAATATCACCCTGTTGAGAATGCATGTTCTAGAACCAGATGACCTAGAGAGGAGGGAAGGTCAGATCCTCTACCCTGTAAGTAGTGGTGACCCCAGTAGGAACACAACAGACTGGGAGGTGCACCTTCTCTCCGTCTGGCCTGGAGATTCACCAGGCAGTCTGCATCTGCTCTGGAAGGAGATGGCTCTGTTTGGAAGGGCAGAAGCTTGGATTTGTCCCAAGGGAAAAGCCTTATGTGTGAACAGCCAGTGAGGCTCTTGTAACATCTCTGAGGAGTGGGGGTGCGGGCCTACAGCTTTGTAGCTTGACTAGGAGGAGAAAGACTGAAGCAATGCCCTGTCCTGTACCACCCACCATGGAATCCCTGGAGTTTCTAAGTTTTAATATTTCAGAATACATCCTGGAGGGACTGGCGATTATGCCACTTTCTTCCAGCTGCACGTGGGTGAAATTCCTGGTGTATTTCTGGGCAATCAGCCTATAGCTTTTTGTCCAGCAGGTGCATGTGGCCACAATCAAAGAGCTCCCGGTTTAACTCTTTTTGCGAGGAAGGAAGCAGAGTTAGTCTCTCTACCTCCATGCACTCGGGCACCGGGCCATCCACCAGCAGTCCTACAGAAGTCATATTTCCTGCCGTGGTGAGTCGTCTGTGAGGAGAGCCAAGGCCCTGAGTCACCAGCTTGTTCAGGGGTTTGTCAGGTCATGTTGCGGGATGTAACGGTTCTCTGCCACCCAGAAGTTTGCTGGCTTGCCAGAGAACAGCTCTTGGAAGGCCGGACTCATCTTCAGTCCTAAGTGCTCCCGTGGGGAGTGAAAAGGAAAGCCATTCTCAGAGCTGTCTGCGAGGAAGATTATCACTTAACCAGCTAAGTTTTGTTTCAATTTTTGCCATATGAATGAGAGAAATATTTCATTTACAAGGTCCTGCAGTCCCCGTTACTGATGCTGCTGAGGCATCCCGAGCTTTCGTTCTAGAAGAGGAGGGTGGAGGCAATTGTCTTGTGAACTTCATCGGGCTGGAAGAAGGGGCTCTGAAGGTTAGTCTCCAAAAGGAGAAAGCCTCCTGAATTTCTGTACAAAGAGAAAACTGCACACTTCTGGCAACACCACCCAACTCCTTTGAAGACTATTCCTGCTCAGAGACTTTATCAGCACCGCACTCTACCGAGTGAGCCACGGGCCGGCCCCCTCTGCTCAGAGACTTTAGAATGGAAACTTGGACTTCTGTATCTGTTCTGTGACAACGAGCCAGCCCTAGTGAGGCTGACCTTGCTAAACACAACGATACTTACTGAAAGACACAGTAAAGCCCGAACCATGAATTCACTGCAAAGAGTCCTAGTTGATTCTGGAATTGCTTGATGCAAGTAGCTTTGGTTATTATCAATACACACACACCTGGCTATCAAATACTATGCCACAATTTCAGCTCCTTATGCAAGCAAATCAATAGCAAGCCTTCAAATTATAGTTTATTTTTAAGCAGCATTACTTTTTGGTTTATGTGCATAATAAAAACATAAAAATGAATAATTCTTTATAAACATTATTCCTACATTCTTTTTATGTTAATGGAATAAACTGACAATGAAATAAAATTAGTTATATGAAAACTGTGTGTTTTTGTTTATGCATATTTTTCTGGGGAAGGTATCCATAACTTTATTTTATTCTTTAAGGGGCCCATGGCTCAAAAAAATAAAAAATGAGAAAAGCAAAATCAAAAACAAAAGATCAAGAACATGCTGCCCCTCTGTAGAAAGAAAGAGATGGCCAAGTTAGGATTTTATAAAACCACTCCTTCAACTTATAGTTTTATTATCTTCTTAGGTTAAATATAAGAATGCTAAATATGATGAATAGCAGGTTGCATAAAATATGAAACAGATCTGAGTTTGTGAAGAAATGACTTTCACAAATCACATTTATCATAATGTGGTATTAAATTATGAAATATATACCATATGCCCAGAAAATATACCCACGAAATAGCATAGAGAATTTATGTCCATATTAATAATGGCAAGATGGACAAAATATGCCTTATTTTTCAGAAAGACATGGCCTTGATAGTGGTTCCATGGTGATATTTCCTTTACAGGGGAAAAAATTTCATAAAGAAAAATTATACTATTTCATTGAAAGTAGGAATAAAGTGCCTTGGACCCTACATTCCATAGTGAGACCCCTCCAAAAAGAAACTTATATGCCTTACCTGTGTGCCAAAAATTCCAAGGAGAAATCAGTTTTGGGTTTATATTTGACAAATGGACTGAGGGTGGAAAAGATACTATTTTTGCCCCACTTAAGCCTGACTTTGCCTTTTCTTGGAATCATTTCTACAGGAGGGACAGAGATTTAGAAGCTGCTTCTTGTGATTACTACTACTAGTAGCACTGGTACTAGTACTGCTGCTGCTTCTGCTACTTAAGGTCCTTGTACTATGTCTTCCCATAAAATGTTGGGCGTTGGTGAATGGCAAGGTCCAGGCTGGCCCCTGAGGAAGACTCAGACATAGGGGCTGGAGTGTTGTTTGGCTTAAGTCATTCCAAGTTGAATGGACCTAGAGGTCAGCTCTTAGGAACCAACATAGATAGTCAGGTTTCCTTAAGGATGTCCACAAAGGTCTGCACTTTCTGAGCATAAGTTATTCAGCAGGTGCTTGTTTAGTCTGGTCAAATTGCAAGAGTCTCTGACTGCCTTTCTAGGAGTTGTGTTAGATATGACTGGAAGGATATTTTCATTGTGAGAAAAGTAAGCTCTATGAATGACAAATTGGGAGTGGGGGTTATGTGGTAAATTCAGTAGGAGTCCAGCCTTCCATCTGGTGTGACGTTTCGTGTGGCCTGGTTCTCAGAGAGCCTCTGGTCATCCCAATATGCTCAAACACAGCACTTCAGGCTGAAGGGATCCTCCAACCCCACCCCTGTTTGGACCTGTGACTTAGAGACTGACTTGGGGAAGAATGAACCACCCAGACCACAGCTTTATGAGGGTGCTTTCATTCCTTGGATCTCTTGGAGTCTTGTTTTGGGGTGACCTTACAGAAAACATTCACTTTGCTGGAGTCACCAAGCTTTCTGAGTCTCCCAGAAGCTGAGAACTAAGGACTCTGGCCCACTCTGGTGTGGTGCAGCCAAACCCTGTTTGTTCATTCCTTACTAATTCAGATTATGGCAATTCTATTAGATAAGTAAATTCATGAATGTGGAAATACGGTGCATTATGCAGAGGTAAGGTTCTGCTGTAAGTTAACCTTTTGATTTTTCCTGCTGTAAAACTAACAGTGCTCAAAGGAGTCTTACACATACATTTACCCTTGTTTTATTGGGGCTTGGTGTGTGTGTTGTTTTATTTCTCTCTCTTAGAATGTAAAGTTCTTGGGGTAGCTTAAGGGGTGGGACAAACTTTGGAGGCAGAAGCACCTTTGAGCTCGCTCAGCCCCGGAGACCTGCATTTCCTCCTCTATAATGCAGGGGTAATAACTGTACATTCTAGAGGTGTTTTGAGAAACAAATCAAACAATGTAAGTAAAGCACTTGCACAAACCCTGGCCCTTGGCAGGCAGGCACTCTAAATGGTAGCCTTCACCTTGTTCTCTAGGGCACTTTGTGTAGGGACCCAGAGGTACTGTCATGCACCTTGCTGGAGGTGAACGCTACAGCTATGCTGAAACTTCACCTTTTCACATTGGAAACCTTATTTTTATTGCCTCCTCTTGATCCATTTGCTTTTTAAACTTATTAAATCAGCAAATCTATCTGTTTATATCTTTCCAATACCTTACTGATCATGCAGGTAACACTACTGATACTTCTTATAAGTAAAGCAATACATTAAGGGTTACCCTGGGGTCACCCTGCCTCAGTGGGCCCAGAGTATATGACATAGTGCAGGATAATAAGTGGTCCATGCCCTGATGAAGTGCATTGGAAGGAGAGGCCTCCTTTTCTCTGGAGATACTAGGACAGGTTTCTTAGAGGAGGTGGTATCTGAGATGAGCTTTGAAACACATGTGTGTGCAGATATGGAGGGAGAGCATTCCAGATGTAGGGAACAGCAAGAGCAACATTATGGAGGCCAGCAAGAGAGAACTGTATATAGAGCAGAGAGGAAGTTTTAGTTGGAGTGTTATCATGCGTGAAAGGGAAGAGGAGGAAGAAATTAAGTCGGCAAGTTAAGTCAGAACCCGGAGAGGCTTTAATATCTCTTGATTTTTGACAACTGGGGGACAAAATATCTGTCTTACTTGTTTGCTGGCATGTTGCAGGCTGTCAGGTTTCACTCTTTTAGACTATGAACTGTGAACTAGAAATATTCAAAATAAGAATTCATTTTTTTATGATTTTCCAAAAATGAAGAGACATTTTGCATGCTAAAGACTTAAAAGCAGTATACACATGACAAGTCTAGTTAGCACATGCATAACTTTGAACTGAGTTGATTATTGAAATAAACTTTAAAGCTGCTGCAATACGCCTTTGAACTCAGCTAGAGTCACAGTGACAGCACTTTCTACTTAATGCCTGTTCTATTCAGAAAAAGGTGTAAACTTTTACTTGTGAATCTTATGTTTTTCTTTTTTTTCTAAATATTTGTTCCTATGTCTAAAAGAGGGGGATTCCAGTGACTAAATTCTGTAACTGGAGTTTTTTGAAGATAAATCCCTAGTAATGACTTATGTATTGTAGATTATTATTATTATTTTTTTGTCTTTTTCGTGACCGGTAAGGGGCGCTCAGCCAGTGAGCGCACCGGCCAGTCCTATAGAGGATCCGAACCCGCGGCGGGAGTGCTGCTGCGCTCCCAGCGCCGCATTCTCCCGAGTGTGCCATGGGGCCGGCCCATTTGTAGATTATTTTTAAGCCAATAGAAAAGTTTGAAAAGCACTGAGTGTATATGTGACCAAGTCCTCAAATCCAAATGACTGACTCACGCTCTTGTCACATTAAGTACTGTAGACTTAAAAATACTTGAAAATGATTTTTTAAATGAGTTATTTTAGAAAAAGAGAACCCAAGGATAGTGTATCTTGGCTTGCTGTCATCTTTCATTTCAGATTTATTTTTCACAGCACACACAAATATGTACTGTTTCCTTATTCATTGTGTAGTTATTATGTAAATTAGTTTCCAATAAAAATTACAATAATCCAAAAACTTGAAAATATTAAACTAAGCCTAAAAGAATTATGTGTTTTCTTTGTTTGCCTTTTTTTTTTTTTTGGTGGCTGGCCTATAAGGGAACTGAACCTGTGATCTTGGGGTAATAAGACTCTGCTCAAACCAACTGAGCTAACTGGCCGGCCCCAGCCTAAAAGAATTAAATGGCAGAATTCTTCACCTTATCCCTTTAAGCCTCCCTCCCTCCTCACATTCACGGTGGCCGACTTAGCTTTTGCGCTTCGGGCATCCCTAGCTGGGCACCAGTGGGAGCACTGAGTGAGCCTTTGCTGAGCTCACTTCCTGCAGAGAAGAGGAAGCAAGAACTTCAATATGCCAAAAGGATAGGATTGATGTTATCAAAGAGGAAAGACAGTGTAACGTGAGCAAGTACTAGAAGAAGACCATAGGAACTTCCAAAAAACAGGTAAAATTTAAGTCCTGGATGCCGTGATCTGTCCAGACATGACTGATGGGTTATAGAAGGGATGGAAAGGAAAGACAGGTCCAGAGAGCATGCGCTGGTTTCTCAGTGTATCAGGTGATCCACTCAGTTCGCACTTAGTGAGCACCTAAGAAAAGCACCTTGGTGCCCTTTTACTGCTGGGTCAGCAGTTCCCCACTGCCTCAGGAAGAAGCCTGGAAGTTTTTGTGACTGCTGCTTATCCCTCTGTTGTCACCTCTCATGCTTCCCCTCCTTATTCTCTGCACCCCAGCTATTCTGGCCCCTGACAGTTCCCCTAATTGACTGTACTTTTGCTCACCTTTGAGCTGTTCCCTCTACCTGGAGCAGCATTCTCTTGCAACCCCACCAGCTGTCCTCACCTGTCTCCCTGGCAAGTCCCTGCTCTCTGTGCAGGTCTCAGTTTACAATCTTTTGACCAGGGGCGGATAACATCTTGTGCTTACCACCACTGTAGCATTTTGTGACATCGTTATGTTTAGTTTCTATATGTAGACCGTAGTTCAAGAACTGTCTTGTTCATGCCCCCCCCTTCAGCATTTAGCAGAGTGCAAGAAACATACATAGTAGACACTGAGACATTAGGAGGGAAGGAAGACAGAAGGACAAGAGGTACGATTAGGAGGAAGGAGGGGGAGAGAGAATTGAATGCCTGCAAGAAATTGTGCCAGGTTGTGAGAATAAAAACTGAATAATAATAATTTCCTTGCCTACAAGGAGCTCACAGCCTGGTGGGGAAGAGAGAGTCATATTAAATTATTAAAAATACAGTATGAGAAAGTGTGTAATAGTGGTGCAAACTGAGTGCTGTGGACATGCTCAGTGCAGCTCCTGAGTATGAGAGGAAGGCCTTGCTATGGATCTCAGAAACAGGGAAGGGTCTTAGGACAGTGAAACCAGACAGTCAGGTGAGGAGACTGCCCTTGGTCCAATGCTGGCTATGAGGTTGCCATCTGCAGCCATAGGTGCCCACAGGCCCCGCCTTGCTTCCTCTTGACATGGTTGGGTCAAGCCTGTGCTTAGTGAAGCAACACCCTGAGGAGCTCTGGCCTTTGCACCCCAAACCACAGAAAAGCACCAAAACCAGGCCCCCTCTGGTTCCTCCAGAAGCAGGAGCTCTCTTATGCATGAGTAGGGAGAGGGGACTTTGAGCATTAGTTCTGTTCTGAAGAGACACTTGAAGAAGGGCTGCCCTCTACCGAGAGCTAGTCCGACTTCCGTAGTGCCTATGATGCTCTGGAGTAAAGGCTATGCATGGGCAAGTATACACAAGCTTATCCAATTTGAACATTAACAAATAGTCCTGCTTAAAGTTTTTTAAAAAATAAAGATAATATAAAGATGATTAAAGTGTTGTCCAAGTAACTCACTTTTTTTCCCCACCAAGTAAATTGTGTAAAACCAAAGAGAAGAACACGTCGGTCCTGCTGCGACTCCTCATTTCCCGTTTATGTCCCTGTCAGTAATCTCCTCACGAGGCTCGGGGTGGAAAATAGGAAGATAATTAGCGTTAGGTGGTGGGAGAAGCTTCCATGGTGACGGAGGCTTATTCATTGTTATGTATGATTACAATGCGAGGGGAACTCATAAGGATTCTAATTAAAACAACAACAGCTTGTCAGTGGGTTACTTTTTTGTTCATTTGACTCTTTATTAGGCAGTAGCTGCTTGTGTATTTCTTATATGACTTTAGCTCTAATAACAGTAGCAACATCCTAATTATTAGAGACCTCTAAATCAGCTTTGATTGCAACATAGGCAAGGAGAATCTATTAGAAACCTCTGGCTCAATGGAAACTCCAGATGGAAGTTTTAGATTGTAGTAGGGCAAGTCCATTAGCCTTCCAGCAGCCCTCTTCCTCCCCATTCTGATCTTCTTCCTGAGAATGTGAAGTGGCCGTGGCTGTGCATTTCTGATATGACGGGGTGTATTTCCTCGTTTCCATGCATGAAAATTCAAATAGAGAAGCTTGATTCTGAACCCTCAACTCATTAATTTACTCTCCCTATGTGCTTCTATACTCAACACTGATCGAGAACTTAAAAGAAGGGAGGGAAACTTACTAAACCATCATGGCAATGTACTACACTTCATCTACACCTTATCACAAACTATATTTAAATTTTTTTTATCCCCAAATTACTTCATTTAACACATCTGCTGAAATTTCATGCTGCCTTGGCTTTTCATATAGCAAAATTTGTTTATAAATAGTCCAGGAAACTCCTTTCTGAGTCATGAGATCATTTTTACAGACACTTTAGATTCCATTTCATTTCTTAAATAATTTGAGAAAGAAATTCTTAAGTACATGTTTACCATTAATGTAGTTATCCATATTGCTCCTCTGAGGGATGAACGTCATCCTCTGTAGGAAAGAAAAATGTGGGAATAGGGTCTCCATGGGGATGCTTAGCAGTACTTCCCATCACAGAGCCTGCAGGACCAAATGTGGCTGCCATAAAGTCACTTGCCCTGGTTCCTTGATTGCAGGCTGCAGCCCCTAGCCCTTCATTTCCCTTCTCCCTTCTGGTGTCTTCCAGAGGATGCAGCCAACTTCCTCCAACAGAGTCTCTGCAAGAGTATTCCTGAGTCCAGAGGCAGAGATGAGAGGAGGTGCCTGCCCTGCCGGGAGCCGGGCTGTGGAATGCGGGTGGCCAGGATGGGGAGAGCAGCTCCTGTCTGCCATCCGTGTGTGGGTGTGTTCATTGTTCTCCTGTGCCAGACACTGCTCTGTGCTGGTGATTTTATGCCTTGGGATCTCTGATGATAAAGTGGTGGGACAGAAGAGAGAAAATGAGGGTTTTGAGAGATGGAGTTATTTAAAAAATTTTTCCTTTCCCTTTTAGGTGTAGAGTCTAAAGAATTTACAACAGAGGCAAAGAATATGCTTGATGAGGATGGCTTAGGCACTTATGCATTTTGTGAAACATTTTGGCAGGTTTCTGTTGTGTATGTAAGCATTCATATGTGGGGCTATGGTTGTTAAAGCTGACTGGTTTGTCTTCATCATGCTTGCTGTGATGCTGCTAGTCTAGCTCCTCCAAAGAGCTCAGTTACTGAACAAAATCACGGTCTCAAACCATGTACTTTTTCTGAACCAAGACTAGCCCTCCCTTTTGTCTCCATCTGTAATGGTTAGCTGTTGCCACAATATGCACAACATGGTACTTAATAAACCACCCCAAAACTCTGTAGTATGCATTAATAAGCATTTATTTCTTGATCATCTGATTATAGGTCATCTGAGTTCAGCTGGTCTTGGTGCAGCACACTGGTTGGAGTCAGCCCTGCTCTGTTCTTCAGGGCCAGTGGACTAGTCAGGGCAGGATTTTCTCAAGGCAGTGACAGAAGCACAAAAGATCAAACCCTACCATGTGGGTACATTTCAGGTCTCTGCTTGCATCGTATCTACTAACATTCCATTGGCCAGATCAAGTCATGTGGCCAAGCCCAAGTGAATATTTGTTGAAAAGTGATATATAGTCTCACGACATCACAGGGCCTGGCTTCATAAGGTAAAACCCGTGTCAGTCTGCTTGTTCCTCCCTTGCTGTGTATGCTGAAGCATAGTCTTGCTTATGTTCGAGTCTTAACACCTTGATGGTGTAACCACAGTGCTTGGCAGAGCATTAAGAACTCTCATGTTGGAGATCATTGTAGTCTCTTAATCAAGAGGGAATACCAGTTATTTCACTGGCCTGGGATGCTCCCAGCAGCAGGATGGCACAACAGCTCAGCTTCCATATGGAAGTTTGAGGAGACTGGCTCTGTACTCTGCTTAAGAATCATTCTCTTCCCCATCCCCAGCTGTACTGTTTGTTCATATGTCTGTCTCCTCTGCTGGGCTCTAATTCCCTTTATCAGGAGAAATGTGCCCCTTTATCCCCTGTGTGCCCACCCCAACCCTGTCCAGTTCCATAAAAGACTCCCAGTGAATGTATAAAATGACAGAAACTTCAGCTTAGCACTGAGAATGGTTACCAGTATGAATTATTTCCACCTCATTTTAATCATAGCACATCAAAGATGGAACAACCTTTAGAGATCATCTAGTTCCCCACTGTCCAGTAGAATTCTCTGCAGTGGTGAAAATGTTCTTTATCTCTGTTGTCCAGTATTATAGCCACTGGCCACAGGTAGCTATTGAACATTCCAAATGGCTAGTGCTGCTGAGGAACTGGATTTTAATTTTATTTAAATTTAATTGAATCAGAACTAAATTTAAGTAGCCACATGTGGCTAATAACAACTATATTAGACAGTGCCAGAAAGTTAATCCCTTTTTGGCCCAGGGTAGACATCAGTAGATGTTTCTTGAATGAATGAATAAATGAGAAAGGAATGACCCCCACCCAAGGTCACACAGCCAACTCATGGCAAAGCCAAAATAAGACCCTGGGACTGGCTGGCCCGGGCACCTCCTCCCCCCTCCTAGAGGCCTGTATTTGCATTAGTTTGGCCTTAATGTTGTACTTGTAACCTTCTAACAATATCTGAACACCTCATGGTCACATAGGTTGGGAGAGAGAAAAAGAATAGAAAGACAAAACTATTTTTCTGTCTTTAATAATTTGAAGAGTGAGCCTTAAAAACTCAATCAAACATCAAAAAAAATTTTACACAGTAGAAATAATGTATACTTTCCATCCAAATTAAAACATACGCTCCCAGCAATTTAATTATGCAAATGTGATATAAGCAGCAGTGAAACAGTGTTAAAGGGGAAGAATGAAGATTGATAAGCTAAAATTTCTGGTGACATTTTCCTTTTTAATTCCCTCTTTTGGTTAATATTATGCTGATTTCCATGCACTCCTTAGGTGGATACTTTATTTCTTTGTAATAAGTGCCTTTACAAATTTATGCAAATAATATTAATCACTGTTGAGAAAAACAGCAGCCATTACAATCCCTACTGCCCACAAGTGTTAGGCATCAGTAATAGGTGGGTCTTTAGCTATGAATATGATTAAATACATTGGTAAGCAAAGCTGCTGTGTTCAGAAAGGGCTGTTTTTCCTCTAGCTGCATGGAGAATTCGAAAGTATAATTCCCACCTTTGCTGTGTGGGTGACCAGGAGTAATAAATTGAAGAGTGGGTAAAAATTGTCTTGCCCCACCTCATCAGAGGAACCCCATTCCATCTGGCCCTTACCAGCCAGAAACTCTGTCTCAGGTGGGTCTTCAGAAGCAGACCCTGAGATGAAGATTTGGATGCAAGCTGTGTATTGAGGAAGTGCTCCCAGGGGAAACCTATAAGGGAAAAGGAGCAGCGGGACAGGGAAGCGGAGGAGTCCAAGCAAGAATGTGATCACAGGCAGAGTCCTGTGGAGGGTGGATTCAGCCTGATTCCACAGGGCACACTTGATGTAAATTATGCCTCAAATTTGTACCCTTGAAGCCAGGGGACTGGGCTTTCAAACATGGCACTTGAGACAGTCATTGGTAAGGGCTGACTGTGGGACATAAACCCCCAGGTACTTGCAGCTCTCTGGGAGTGCAGACAGAGTGCTGGTAGGCCAAGAGCAGTCCTCTGACAAAAGCAGCTGGTGCAGGCTCATGGACGGGGCCCTGTCCAGAAAAGAGACCCAAGGGGATTGGGTAGAGCCCTGGCAGTGTCCACCAGTACATCACTCTGGCACCTGTCCACAGCTGTCACTCCCCACCTTGCTGCTTATGGTAGTTAATTTATGCGTCAACCTGACTGGGCTAAGGGATGCCCAGATAGCTGGTTAAACATTATTTCTGGGTGTGTCAGTGAGGGTGTTTCTGGAAGAGATTAGCATTGAATTGGTAGACTGAGTAAAGCAGATGGCCCTCCTCACAGTAGGTGGGGATCACCAATCCACTGAGAGTCTAAATAGGAACAAAAGATAGAGGGAGGGAGGATTTGCTCTCCCTGCCTAACTGCTTGAGCTGGAACATGGATCTTCTGCCCCCGGCATTCCTGGCTCTCAGGCCTTCAGACTACACCACCAGCTTTCCTGGATCTCCAGCTTGCAGACAATACATCATAAGACTTCTCAACCTCGATAATTGGATGAGCCAATACCTCATAATAATCTTTTTACATGTATATGAGGGCACTTCAAAAAGTTCATGGAAAAATAGAATGAAAAGATAATTCTAATCTTTTTTGAAGTATCCTTTTATGTATACACACGCACATAAACACATCTGATTAGTCCTGTTTCTCTGGATAAGCCTGACTGATACGCTACTCTACCCTCCAAAGCACAATGGATCTCTTCCCTGGAGTCCTCCTAGAGGACTGGAGAGCTTCCTGGTAAATTATGTCCAGGCAAAGGGGTTTTGTTCAAAATGGCTTTTATTCCATCAGATCACATTGGGATTTTAGGAGCAGTTTTCAGAGTTATAAAGCAGAGGGGTGAATGACGGAGGGAATTTGTAGGAAGGCAGGTGGGGAAGGTGTTCAGACAAAGACGAATACTAACAGGTAAGGCGAGCTAATAAGGAATGCACGTGATTCAGAAATTATGGTTTGTTTGTTTTTTTCCAGCATCTTAGAATTCCTTTGTAAAGCCTGGGCACGCTGTGGTGATTCCTCCCTTTTCACACCCAAACATTCAGGGCTCAAGTATGCAGCAGAGATAGTCTCCAGTAGGCCATCTTGCCACGTCAGCAGCAGCCTCTCCACACCTGTGTCAACCTCAGGAGAGGGGGAAGCTGGAATTCCAGGTGCCAGGGACCCTTATGTCAAAGCACTCCAATCCTGTTGGAGAAAAATTGGAGCTGCAGACACTTTATCTCTTCTTATTTACTTCCTCTTTCAAAGAATGTGTCCCTCTGAAAGGCTCTCTCTGCAAAGGAGAAATGCTATTTTGAAGGTGAACATAAAAGCTTTCTTGGCAAAGAAATTGCTTTGTTCCATTTGAGAAACCTCTCTGCTTTTGAGAGAAGAGAGGCTATGAAGCTCTGAGAACTTGATTAGCTCTCATCATCTTTCCCTCTAGTTTTCAAAAACAAGGCTAGACAGAAAGGCTCTTAGTGTCTGTCTGTCCTATGGACACCGACCTGTCCCCTAATAACAACTTCAAGGGCTGCCATATCCAGAGCTGCCTGAGATTTTGGGTTTCTGCTAGGAAGGGAAACCCAGAGGACTGAACTTAGGCCCATGCAGTGGGAGAGGAATCAGATTTGAATTTACTGTCTGTGGTTGAGGCAAGTTCTGCTGCTAAATGGCTGTGGAAAAGTCTGAGGAAATGAGGACAACAGCTCAGTACACTGTGAGAAGGGTGCCTTATAAAGTGTAAAGTAGTACTGTGCAGCTTTAGTTGGTAGTGAATTCTGGGCCACACAACCTCAGAATTCTGTGTGTGTGCATGCACGTGCTTGCATTTGTGTGCATGTGTGTGTGTGTGTCTGCATATGTGTGCACGTGTGTGTATGTGTATGTGCATGCATGCCTTTTCCTATTCTAGCAGGTGTGGATGGTGTCGATGTGCCCCTCAGGTACTAACCCTCCCCCTTCCCTTACCCCAACCCCTCAGAACAGAAGGGGTAAGGAGCTCCTCCCCACTTCAGGCCCTTCCAGATAGCAACAATGACAGAGAGATGACGACTCATATTCCTGAGCCCCTTCCCCACCCCCACCTCATATAAAGAATCTGTCAAAACGATGTCAAGTTTAATTTACCAAAATTGTCAAACTTCTTATTTTTATATAAATTAATATATACTATAAAGTAGTACCTTTTAGCCTAAAAATGTATAATTCAAATAAAATGGAACCATCATAATTGGAAGAACATAGGGTTTTGAGTAATAAGACTAGGATTTGTGACCTGACTTTGCTGTTGATTTACTCTGTGGTGTACATTTTCTCTGAGCCTCAGTTTCCCAATCTGGAAAATGGGGCTAAGGCCTAAGTAGAAATATTATTGTGATAATCCGATAAGGTGACATTTGAAAAAACATTGTTACCTGTATAGCACTTCTCATATGAGTTAGTATCATCGGTGTCTTTAGTAGAGGAGTTTGGAGCTGCAGTGCAGTCCCTGGTTTTATAGATGAGGAAGCTGAGCTCCAGACTGGTTAGATGACTGCTGTTGCTGACAATGGGCTGTAACCCCACAGCTCCCTGTCCAGTGCATCCCCTGTGCTCCAGACAGATGGCAAACATTGGCATAGCCTTCCAGGCTGCCCAGGAGGCCCAGTCCTGCCTAGTACCATCCGAACCCAGACTCTGTGGGCGCATGTGCTGGAGACCTACCTGAGGAAGTTAGTGGCGTGGCTAAAGGGACAGACCATTTACCCTCATTTGTAAAGGAGGGTAGGCATGGACTTTGGGATCAAATAAGAATTTCAGGTGTGGTTTCTCCTCCTGTGCCTTTGAATAAGCCTCATGCCAGCAAGTTATCTTGTTAAACCTTAAATGTGTTGATTCCTCCCTGAGAGCTGGTGAGATGTGGGCTTCTGTGCTTGTCCAGAAGTGACACAGAGCAGAAATCTACAGGGCATTCTTCTGACACACTTTTCTTCCCTAAGCTGGGCCCAGTAACATTGGAGAGTGTTTCAGAAGAGTCTTGAAGTTCTCCCACCATCATTTTCTGTTATATTTTTTATAAGTTTTAAACTTATTTTAGAGGACCCTTCACTGCATGTTATTTTTCTAGAGCTCTTGTAGATTGTTTTCTTCTGTACAGAGGGTATTTTCCTCCAGAGATAGTTTCACCATTGTGGTAGTTTTCCTCCTGACAGGACTGAGGCTGGGCCTCAGATGTTGCGTGGATGGTGAGCTGAGCCCCACTTCTGCCACTCTGCCACTCGCCCTCCCGGCCTGGCCCAGTCTCCAGCAGGAACTCAGTCGGTTTTGGTGGAGGACAGGCTTACCATACTTATTCATGGCCAAGAACGTATTCGCATTTGGCCATCATAGCCTGTTTCTTCCTACCTCCCTCTGTAAGTCTCTACATCTATCAGAAAGCCTTGCTCTAGAACAGGTTTAAAATGGCTTGTGGCATCGTTTTTCCTTTTTTTCAGGTTTTTTCTCTAAAAGAATGCAGAGCATTTTTTTATTTGGGTTGCCTCATGTTGAAGTGTTCTTTTCCATTTTGTATAACCCCAATAGAGGCTTGGGATGGACACTTTTAAACATCCAAAGTAAGAAATAATTTGAGATGAGAATTTTGGTGATATCCAAAAACCAAGTACCTCCTTCCTGTCCTCATGCTGCTGACATCCACTCCCTTAAATCCCTTATGCCTTCAGGACACACCTGTTTTGTAATTACCAATTTCTGTGGTGTAGGTTAGCATTATGCAGAGTATTCTTTAACAAAACAGCTGATTGCTTACACACATCACAGGCCATAATTTTCTTATATCTTATGTCATTAGTGGTTGTGACTTTTTTGCAAGGGAAAAAAGTCTTTAATTTTATCTCACTATTTCTTATCTTTTTAGTCTGTTCCCAAGAAACATCAGCTACCACCAATATGCCACAAATATATTTCAATAATTTCCCATCCCATTAAACTTGATGATAACATGAAGATGGAGTTATTCTCACCTAAATAGTTAGGAATTTATTAAATAAATGAAAATAGAGATTGCTGAGTATTCAAAGCCGCTGATGATTTCTATCATTACTTTTTAAATCTCATGAAATATGATTCTTTACATGGCACAGATCACCTTTACTATGAAGTTAACCAGCATTAAACAACCTATGCCAAATTAAGCTAATTTAAAACTTCACTCCTAATGAGTATACTCAATACTGTTGTTTCATGACTTAATTATCCCTTCTACTTGTCTTGCAAAGAACACTATTATAAAGAAGAAATCATGTGCCATTGTTAAAAACACCTTTTGAAAATCAATTTACAATCGTCAAAATTTTGTTTCTCTTATGTGTATATCAGTTTACCTTTGTTGACCTTTTTACTCTTTCATCCTCAGCTCTATAAACTTTCATCCTGCCCTAGATTCTCTGTCCCTAGGAAAGCAGCCATTATTTTGGCAGCCTTTTCCCCTCTAGCCATGATATTCCAGGACAGTTTCTGCCTTTGCAGTTCTTCCTTCCCACTTTGTGTGAGTCTTCTTTACCTCTACTTCTTTAAAAGATGAAATAAAACAGGATTTAATTAAACCTGAAACTTTTTCTTTTAGTATTTGTACTTAATTCTTTTCTACAAATGTTCAAATATGTTCTCCTCTACTAATATACACATCTCGGATCTCTTTCTTTAGGCAGTACACTTCAAAGACACCGACCTCTTTCTGTGTTAAATGGCACGTAGCCTTACAAGGGGGCGTCCTGCCCCATTTGGGGAGCCTGCGAAAGTGGAGGGGAGAGGAGCACCTGCAGAGCCCACGCCAGAGTGCCACTTGCTTCCCATGGCCAAAATGGAAAAGTAGTCCCTGAAAAAATCCTCCTTAGTCATTATAAAGGTCCAGAAATATAGAACTGGAAGGAACCTAAGATATCAGGTGGGACACCCTCTCTTTGTAGTCAAGGCTTAGGGTCCCCTCAGGATGACAGGGAGAAATAAAGGAATCTAGGCCAATAGGACCTCAAGAGACTTGACAGACCTGCAGTAGAGTAGATGAGGCAGCCTCTCAGCCCAATTCACAGAAATAATTTTAACAGTTTTCTGTAGGTTTAGTCCTCTGCAGTTTGCAACCCTTTCATAAACCTTCTATGTTCAGCCTATTCTCATCAGCACAGCAACACATACCTCATACTAAACAATTGGTGAAGAAGCAGTTCTGCAAATTTGACCTTGTCCTACCTTCACTTTCGCCTCTGTGTGTGTATGGGTCTGTGTGTCTTAGTTATCCTTTCCTGTGAACTTTTATTCTCCTTGCAAGATCTTGATGTCTTATGATAAATAGCACCTAACCATTAAAACAAGAAAGCCAGGCCTGAAGACTTTATTAACTTGGCACTATTTCACTTATATCAGTGGTTCTCTAGTACCAATCCATGGCCCACCTGCTTTGGAAGCAGTTGGGCCACAATCCAGACCAGCTGAATCACAATCTCTAGTTATGGTGCCCAGGAATCTGAATTCTTAATGCTCCCCACTGATTCTGATGTGATGCCAGGTTGGGCAGTCATGGTTTATTTTCTACTATACCTGTCCTGAAGAGCCAGCATCCCAACCCTGCCCATATGTCCTACATAGCAAATAGGTGAAAAGTCAAACAGCTCTGTTCAAACCTTTCTTGCCTGGGTCACAAAAGGAAACAGCAAGAAATGTTTAAGACAAAGAAAAATGAAGATTGTCACAAGATGGCTCTACCCTTGGTTACCCTTAGGTGAGATATGCAATATTTCAGAAGTTAGAAAGTACCAGACACCAAGGCAAAGAAAGAGTAGTACGGGCCAGGGTGGATGTGAAATATGCACTGACTTTGGTTCTCTTTCCCTGAGTGGATGCCCAGTAGAGTTCTCCCAATTCTGATTGTGTATCCAACTTCTCAGCACTAATTTTTCAGCAATTTATAGTACATCTTAGTTGAAAGGAATGTAAAAGATATCCCAGTCATAAATAGAAGTGAGTGAGAACTATGGACACCAGTTTTCCTCTTTGAATACAGTGTGTTGAGGCTGTGTGCACTGGGTCAGGCTCTGCTGTTTTTTACACCATTAACTTCCATGGATCCCACTGGTAATCAGTTTGAAGTTTGAAAATATCAAGGTCACACGTTTCTGAATGATTCAGTGTAGTGACTTGATCTCAAATATCTGTAGATAATGTCCTCACCATTTATTCTGCCTCTGATACAGTCTGTAATGGAACCTTTAGGAAAAAATCTTTCTTATGTTGTCAATCTATCATGGTCATGCATAAGTTATAACAAGTATGTTATTGTCCTGCCCTCTGGATCTCAACACACAATGCTTTGCTTGGAAATTTTTCTTTCTTTCCTTTTTTTTTTTGGTTTCAGAAATTCCAGATGAGATGACTAGAAAATATTTTAAAAGTTAGTTAAAGTCGGTGTAAAGGTTTTAAAAGTTCGTACCCAACCTTCTTAAAGAAAGGATCTTAAACTACTTTTATCTTGCCTGCTTCTCCATCTGGCCATCCAAGCTGAGCGGTATAGATTTAGTCTGTTGAGCGGCTAATATTTCTGGCTTCTCACCAAGACTGCTATTGGGAACATGGGAAGCTGGAAATACTGTCCTTTCGTAGCACTAAGTGTCATTAACCATGATGAAATCAGGTTGATTCATGCTTAGAGTTGGCTATTTTCCAGAATTTTCTCAAAATCATTTGAATGTTTGATTGGAATTTACAAATGTTGATGTGACCCTCAGATCTATTTCGTAATTGGCAATTTTGGAGTAGATAAGCTTTGAAATGGAAATGTAGGTTTGTTGGTTTGTATTTATTTACTTATTTTTCCTTTTGGCTAGAGAATCTCTGCTTTTACTGAAGGAATCAGTCCTGTCCTGTAGGCTACATAGTCTCATGCTCAGATTTCCGGTGGGTGCTAAAGAAAGACTCATGAGCTTTTAAGATCTGACATCCCAAGATCTTCATATAATTATGATCTTGTACTGCTGCAACACAGACACTTTTCCATTTTGTTTTATTTTTAACAATTTATTTTAGCTTACAAAAAACTTGGAATGATAGACAAAAAGAAAAATTATGCAAGAGTTGCAGATAAGCAATCATTTATAATTTTGGTATATTTCCTTCTAATCCTATCTCTACTCATTCCATATTAGTATTTGTTGATCACTTGCTCTTTGTGGCACCAAAAAAGAATCAGAAGTTATTGACAGTTAGTCAAACAGTGACCAATTGAATTATTAGGGAACACTCATTAAGTAATTCAAATGGATAAAACAAAGTGTTAAGAAATTTTTTCCAAACAACTTTAGGGATTCTGTGAATTTGATGAACGTGTTGGGGAGTGATGAAGGAAGTGCATTGCAGAGAAAAAGTTCATTTCTTCTTTTAATCTGTAAAATAGTTAAGAAAATGTGTAAGTAAATATAGAAAAAATGAGGACTGAGGAACCCTAAATGACATTGTGACAATTTTGGTACCCTGAGATTGAGGATATGGACAGGAAATAAAGAGCATAGGAATAACCTTAGGTACACATTTTTCTTCTTGTTTTCATTGTTTTTAAAGGATCTAAAGGCCAGGGGTTAATATTAAACAATCAGGTTTTATTCTATAATTGCACACATTATTATCCCAAGAACACTCCATTTTCTTTAGATAATTGGAATAGATTAGCTGTCCAGAACCCTAGAGTACCTGCCCAGTTTGAATCGACTTGCCCAAATGTTCTGCTCTCTTGATGAGTACCTTACATGCATCACTGCTGTGCCATTTCCTCAATTGTTGGCCCAAAGGAGTTCCCGGCCCCGAGGTGGACAGTCTTACATGATGCTATCCAGACTAACTAGATCTCTTACCCTAATGAATGCTTGCAGGCCATACCTACAGAGTTTACAGATATCTAAGTCAGTTTGGGGGTAACTCACTTCTTTTACCCAAATGGCTGCTGTGTCTGAAAGAGTTCACTAAGGAGTTTAGTACTAACCCAAGAGTAGGGGACTTGAGGCTGCTTTGGTGTTTTCATGTGTGGGGTGTGTGTGTTAAATAAGTAGACACTTTAGACTTTGTGAAACTGCAGTGCCAAGGGCTAAGCTGCAGATCTCATGTGACTCTCTGTAGAGACTGGCAGTGGTAGGCCACTTCTCCTGGTCTCTTCCACCTCCCTTGGACCTCTCCCCCTTGTGTCTCTCTGACCTCTGTACCTCTGAGCATGACAGCATGGCTTAGGAAAAACCTAGCACCTCAGACTACTTCTGTGGCTTTGGCTAGACTATTCCCATAGCCTTAGCTTTGCTGCCTGCAATTATTATGAGGCCCAAGTGATATTGTGGATATAATAGTCCTTTTAAACCACAAAGTGCTGGGAGTAAAAGATTCTTCAGATTTTTTAGCTGACTTAGGGGTGAACATGGCTTCTCTGCCTGTGATTTGGCTCTGAGCCTCTGCCTACCCAATCACCCCTTGTGTGCATCATGCACATGCTTCTTACAGCGTCATTGATGGCATCTGTCACTGCATATCCATGCTGCCATGGGGTACCTGAACCTTATTCCTGGATTGAGTTTACAGAAAAGTAGGAGAGTAGTTAGCTACAACCTAATTTTGGTTTTGCCTATAAGAAATGCCTAGGTAAGCATTCATTGCCTAAGGAATTGGGGTAAATTGGGATAGTGGGTGAGCAGTGGCCAGCCTTGGGAGATGTTCGAATGTGCTCAGATGCAACCCCTATGGAAAATGGTTTGGAGGTTCCTCAAACAGTTGCAGATAGATCTACCATATGACCCAGCTATCCTACTGCTGGGAATATATCCAAAGGAATGGAAATCATCAAGTCGAAGGTATACTTGTTTCCCAATGTTCATTGCAGCACTCTTCACAATAGCCAAGAGCTGGAATCAGCCCAAATGTCCATCATCGGATGAGTGGATACGGAAAATGTGGTATATCTACACAATGGAATATTACTCATCTATAAAAACGAATGAAATACTGCCATTTGCAACAACATGGATGGACCTTGAGAGAATAATATTGAGTGAAATGAGTCAGGCAGAGAAAAAGAAATACCACATGTTCTCACTCATTGGTGGGAGCTAAAAAATAAACAAATTAATTCACCCACATACACACACAAAAATAACCGGGGGGGTGGGGGGAAGAAGATATAACAACTATACCTTTTTGAAGTTGTTACAACAAGCAAACGGAAAGGACATTCTTGGGGGGGGAGGGGAGAGAGGGAGGGAGGTGTCGGTGATGGGCCATAGTAATCATATACATTGTATATTGACAAAATAAAAATTTAACGAAAAAAAAAATTAAACACTAATAGAAAGAAAAATATCATTAGAGCCAGCAGATACTATCATTTCCTTAAACTGGATTCATTGCTCCCCAGATTGAGCCAAGTTGGAAAAAACTGAAAAACAAGAGATTTCAGAGTAGCCAGTTGATATTCCCCATCATCCACTATTTAAAAATTTGAACTATTAATACATTGCAGCGACTTGAATAAATCTTACAGACATTGTGCTGAGTGAAAGAGGCAAATCTCAAAAGGTTACAGACTGTATGACTTATCGGACATTCTCAAAGCAGCAAAACTATAGGGACAGAGAAGAGATCAGTGGTAACCAGGGTCTGGAAAAAGGGACAGCACAAAGGAATTTTTTTCAGTGATGAAAATTTCTGTATCTTGATTGTGGTGGTGGTAAACATGAGTTTAACATGTTAAAAGTCATAGAACTAAATGCTAAAAAAAAAATCAATTTTACTGTTCATTAATTTAAAAAATAGTATATTTTAAAAGTGAAGAATAAAATGAAATGAAGGAACAGGGAGACAAGAAAGATTATATGTCCACGTAAGAACATGGCTGTGGTTTTCAGGTTGTTCAGCACCCAAAGTCCACCCCACTCTGCGGGGCTTGCTCATCCTCTCCTCTGCCAGGGCGTCAGTTCCACCACCCAAGAACTGTAAGGGATCATCCCATTTCTATTTGAGTAGAATAGTTCCCCAATCAGGAAGCTCAACACTTTCAAGACTTTATATTGGATTTAAATATATGCCTTCTATGAAGCCAGCAGTTCCTCTCTGTAATTTCCACCAGTGGAATCCAATTTTGCTCACTGGCATCACATAGAATAAATCGAACTCCTCTTCTTTAATGCAGCTCCAGAACTCTGATATTTCCCTCTTTTTTCCATCCCCACCTCTCCTTCTCTGAACTGTTTCTTTTCTCAGCATGTTACATCCTGGTTTCCAGATTCATCACTGCTCTGGTCTCTTTTGTCTGTTGCCTCATTTGTCAGCTTCCCTCTGAAAATGTGTTGGGCAGAAGCGAGTGTGATTCTCCTCTGTCCATGGTCTGATATTAGAGAACAGAACTGATCTGCTCTCCCACTGATCCTACATAGTTTTTCTGTTCATGACACAAATGGTCACACTGCTGTCTCTAGAAGCTGTACCACTCTGTGGACTTGATGTGTCCAGACATGATCTTCTGACACATGCTGCTGTGAAGCCTCCTCTTCCCCATCACGTTCAGCAGGAGTAGGTTCTTCATCTTTCATAGCTGAACCCTGCATTCATTCTGTTCAGTGCCATCTTTTTAGGGTTGGCCATCCCAAACAGTACAGGTCACTTTGCATCCTGCAGGGTTCTGACATCAGGCATATCCACCGTTCTTCCTAGCCTAGGGGTCAGACATGCCAAGTCTTCTAACTGAGTAGTGTAGTCCCTCCTTCTAAAAGACTTGAAGAAAGAAGATGTTTCAGTTTCATTTTTATCTCATCACCTCTGACTCACTGGGATAGCCTGTTCCACAAGAAAAGAAATGCCAACGTGTCTTGAGGTTTCTTGTGCCTATGTTCCTTTCTGAAAAGATTCTTCTTGTGCTCTGAATGTTGTCACTCTTTATATGTAACTGTTAATTGTATGCCTTGATGCTAGTTTAGGTTGCTGGGGCAGGATGGCGCCACATAAATACAAGTTATCATCCTAATTAGCATCACTGCATACTTAAGCAGGTTGGAAAACTTACAGCCTCTTCTGGCACATCATACGTGTGTAGTTATTGTGAAATAACTACACGTCTGGATATCTTGTTTCTATAATTGCTGTACTTGAAAGGTGACTACTGGCCTGTTTTGGAATGAAAAGGTGTTAATTATATTAAAAGCAGGTTGGAAAACTTACAGCCTCTTCTGGCACATCATACGTGTGTAGTTATTGTGAAATTACTACACGTCTGGATATCTTGTTTCTATAATTGCTGTACTTGAAAGGTGACTACTGGCCTGTTTTGGAATGAAAAGGTGTTAATTATATGTTTAACATGTTAAAAGTCATAGAACTAAATGCTAAAAAAAAAATCAATTTTACTGTTCATTAATTTAAAAAATAGTATATTTTAAAAGTGAAGAATAAAATGAAATGAAGGAACAGGGAGACAAGAAAGATTATATGTCCACGTAAGAACATGGCTGTGGTTTTCAGGTTGTTCAGCACCCAAAGTCCACCCCACTCTGCGGGGCTTGCTCATCCTCTCCTCTGCCAGGGCGTCAGTTCCACCACCCAAGAACTGTAAGGGATCATCCCATTTCTATTTGAGTAGAATAGTTCCCCAATCAGGAAGCTCAACACTTTCAAGACTTTATATTGGATTTAAATATATGCCTTTTATGAAGCCAGCAGTTCCTCTCTGTAATTTCCACCAGTGGAATCCAATTTTGCTCACTGGCATCACATAGAATAAATCGAACTCCTCTTCTTTAATACTAATCAGGAATTCTGAAGCAGGTTCTCTTAGTGGGTCCTGGAGGTGTGTGGGTTCTGGAGACTACAGAGAAGGCAGGTAGCCAGTGACCAGGTGCTGACTAAGGGCAAAAGGACGCCAGAGGAAGTAGGCACTCTATAGAAAAAAGCGAGAAAAATGAATTATAAATGGCCATAGAGGCAATTTGTTGGCATGATTAAAAACTGCACTCAATATAATGAGGTAAATTAAATAGGCCAGGGATTTGGTGTAATTTGCTCCTGAACAAAGTGCCCTATGCACTTTTTCCAACAAGACACCTTCTTCTAATAGATTGCTCAGGATGTGAGGGTAAATGGAGAAGGTGCTAGATTATCCTTTTTCTTCCCCTCTCTAAAGCCAGGTGTTTATTTCCAAACCATTTTTTTTTCTTCTCATTTACCAAAAGAAATAAATCACCCGAAAGCAAAAATTTTGTGCCAGTCCACCTTATGAAAAGCTTGGAAACACCAGGGCAAAGAGTCTAGCATATGAATGCCGTGTTACCCGATGCTGACCTGTTTCATATAATTATTCCTAAACTGGTTGTTCAAGAGACTGCGTTTAATTTGGAGCCTTTATATAAAAAATTTGATGCAGTGCTATAAAGGTCCTGCTCTTGATGAGTGAAAAGGGGATCTGGCTTCTGGGTCAGTGTTCCCTCTTATTGCTATTCTGACTAATGGATGTCCCTGTCCTCTGTGTCTTTTACTGTGTCCCTTCCAAAGCATTATGCACTGTCAAATGGACTCAAAATAGTTAAATTGTCTGCCCTCCCCAATCTAAGTGAAGTAACTTACAGAGAAAAGAAGAAACATCCTTAAAAACAGCTTGAAACTTTTGTAAAACATACTTTATACACGACCACCAAAATGCACATTTCATGTGAGCTTTTTCTTTTGTTCAGAAATCCTCAAAATGTCAGCTTCTTTTCCCTGTCATTCATGTATTTTTCATTTCACTCTTTGTTAATGGAGTGTAACATATAATATTATTATGCTCTACATGTATTCTTGTATATATACAGCATGTAAATATAACTTTCTTAAACTTAAGGTTAATACATTTTCCAACAAATGCAGGGTAATCTAGTTGAAGAGGAGAATTGGGAATTGTAGCAGGCAAGCATTGCAATCAAAGATTCTAAATTGCACTTCAGTTAATAATGAAATTCTTGCAGGAATTAGCTGCAAACTTGTATTCAAGAATCGAATTTGAAGAGTTGTCCATATTGATTTGTGAGGTATAATGGTGCTACCCGTGATTGGAATGCTGCGAATTTACTGACTGCAGAGAGAACTCAGACTGTTCTTGGGGAGCCCAAGTTGCAGAAACCGCCCACGCTCATGGTGTGCTGAAGCCGATAGTCCCAGCCAGTGAGGAGTCCAGGAACTCAAGGCAGTGTGTACAGTGATTTTTACTGGGAAGGATAAAGACCTGGTTTTATTTTATTATATATACACATACATGCATGCAGATATATAAATATATATAATTTATTTATGTATATCTATTATATATATTTTATACATAATAAACTCCATTCTTCTGTTAAAAACACCTTCTTTAGTGCCAAGAACATCTCTCCTCACATGGAATTTGTATCTCTGCAAACCATTTTCAACCAAGACAATAACATATTCTAGAATTTACTGAAAGGATAAGTATTTGAATTGGAAGTATCTGTTTATTACATAATAACATGAACTCTGCTTTCCATTTTATATTTAATTGGAACTTAACTCTTATCTTTCTTTAAGAAACCAATGACGAATTTATATGTAGTTTTGAAAAGTTGTTTCTGTTTCCAGTCCACCTGTAGCTCATTTTAATTCTTCAAACTCCCCAGGATACCCCCACCTCCGGGGCTTCTTTCAGTGTTCTTATTTTCCTGAGTGACCAAACTGATGTTGTCATTTTTTTAAAACAGGGATTGACCTCGGGAATTTCTGGGAGAATATTGCCTTTATACTCATCCTGTAGTCACTAGGGAATGAGTGTATGATGTCAAGCTGTACTTTAACAAAAAACATATCATTTAAGCCATCAGTAAATTGTAGGTTACACTGTGAAGAAATCAGGGACTTTCTCTCCACTGTAACAAGCCCTACTGGTGCTCTCTCTGCTAGAGTAGATGATCTCATCTGGCTGGGTAATTACCTCCTTTGGAAAGATGATCATTTGTTTTTACTCTCATGGTGCTAATGTTTGTCCAACTTAATGTTTTAGTATAACACTTCCTCCACTCAAGAGTGAAACTTTCATAGTTTGTCATGAGATGCTGGTTGGAAAACAAGAAAACCAAAAAAGACTTTCCTAAGATCACAGTGTACAAAGTGAAGGAGGAAAATGCCCTTTTATTGTCTTTGATGAAATAGAGAGAAAAACGCTGGCAGGTGGAGGCCCAGAGAGAGAAAGTAACCTCAGACCTTTGCTTTTGCTTATACTGTTCCCTGTCACTCTTTCCACTTGTCCAAAACCCATCCATCCTTCAAGGTCCATTGCCATTTCCACCTGCCCTCTGAAGAGCTGAATAAATCCCTCCTCTGCCATCTGTGCCTTGAGTGGTTGCCCCATTCAGTTAATCTTCAGTACCTGATGGTAGCTCTCTGTGCCTTGTTTTCTGTGATTCTTGAGCTTCTATTAAACTTCTCTCCCTGCCAAAATATGGCACGGATTCTTTGTATAACTCTGTACCTTTGTATAGCTATGCACCTTTGTACAGCTCTGTGCACAGAGTAGACACTCAGTAAATGCACCGAATTTGATAAAAGATCTCATAAAGGAAACAGGTATTCAACAGTCACCTTCAGTCAGTTTAGCTTTCTTTTTCTGCAGACAAATGGTTAATGGCCATTGAATAGTAGGTGTATAGTAACACAATTAGATGTCTTCTCCCCAGGGGCAAGGCCTGCTTGCTTTTTTTCCTTTTGAGTTTCTAGCACAGGCTGGGCACATTGCAGATTCTCAAAACCTGTTCAGTGAATTGAAAGGAAGAGAAAGGACTGCCTTCTTGATGCTAAGGTACCAGCTGAAGTAACTGTGATCTCAGAACCCTGAGCTTGGGCTGACCTGGTTTCCTGCGGGGCTCAACCTGCAGTGACAGTCACAAGTCCTCAAAGCAAAATAATGGAAATGCTTTTAGATCATGAAATAACTCAAGGTAACAGGTGCAACTGAAAGAAAGTGAGCCGAGATGCCGGGTACTGATCAAGCTTCATGAAAGGAAAAGAATCTGCCGGGCTGTGCTCAAAGTGGCAGGCAGCCTGGGGCTGCCCTGAAAACGGAGGGCAGCAGCTAACCTAGGGTGGTAGGAACTCATATTGGTATGTTGGCGCCAAGAGCTGGGTGATGCAGTTCCGGGGTGAGGATCAAGTTAGATCATGGGAATGGAGAGTTCTGTGCATGCGGAAATGTCCAAAGTTTCATTTTCTCTGAAACTATGAGGCTTCTTGTAAAAGAGAATGAAGGTAAGGAGGGGAGGGGAGGGGAGGGGAGGGGAGAAGGTGGACGGCATCATTTTGTACTTGGGCTTGTCTAAAATGGTGCTGGTTATGTTGCAGAT
>NW_007729624.1:129036-143371 GCF_000696425.1 Galeopterus variegatus | reverse complement strand
AGGTGGACGGCATCATTTTGTACTTGGGCTTGTCTAAAATGGTGCTGGTTATGTTGCAGATCTGTTAGCAGCCTTCCCTGCCTTTCCAGTTTATGAACCCGGGGAAGTAGCTGACCTAACGCTACCCACAAGAAAAGGGAGACATTTCAAATCTATTTTTCTGTTTTTTTAATCCTAAAGTCAGTCTATTTGTTGGTGCTTTTGAATTGCAGTTATTTTGTTTGTTACTTTTTGTTGATTCAGTAAACACCCTTAATGCAACCCTCTTCTACCATTTCTGCCTTTTACCCAATCTGCAAGTGCTTCTGAGAGTGAGATTTGGATGGAGGGGTGGGGGGCTCTCAGCTGGTTGCAGGTGTGTTTGCAACCAGCACTTCCTGCTGGGAAGTAAGAAAGACCACGTGCATGGCTGCAGGATTCCTGGATGTCATCTCCTGTCTAGCTAACGAAGATTTTACTTTCTGTAGGATAGTAGTGCTGAGACCCCTGGAGATATTTGCAGATCCTAATTAGCAAAAATGTTCACTTCTTTGTCTTATAGCTGAATTTAAAGTTTCTCTATATAGATAGATATACCATGTTCCTGGTTTATTATGAGTTTTTTGTTTTTGTCATTGTTCAGCTAGGGGTTCGGATTTAATTTTTTTCTTCTCCCTCTCCAATATCCACTCCCATTCCCCCTTCCATTCTAATGTAATGAATGTATGTCCTTGAATATGCATCCTTGATATGTGTACATATAGCAACACAAATGGAATTTAAAAGTATATACACTCAGAGCTACTATGTATGTGTGCTTGTATATATAGAGAAAGTGCACACACAAGAGAGTTCTTTTGTATGTGTGTTTTTAAAAAATTTACACAAATGATATTGTACTAAACTCAATTCATGTTGCTATACGTACATGTAGTTCTTTGCTTCTACAGTATATGTACAGGAATGGACTTGCTGGGCCAAAGGACATGGGCATACCTTCTTTCAGTCGGTACCGTCAGATTGTTTGACAGAGTGGTTTTACTGGGGTAAGCCCTCTGCAGTGGTTCTTGAGGATTCTTGGCTCCTGCAAATCCTTGCCAGGCGTTTATATCCGTTCTGGTGGGTGTAAATAGTATCTCATTGTAAACTTAATTTGCCTTTCTCTGTGAGTAAATGCTTCTGTGAATTTTCTATTGTTATCCTTTGCCCATTCTTCTGTTGGTATCCCTGGCTTTTTCTGGTTGATTTGCAGGCATTGCTTATGTATTCTAGATATTTATATCTAGAAATAAAATGCCAAATATCATCTCTATGACTGTCATGTCTGTTATCTTGGCCTATGGTGTTCTTCATTCACCAGAAAAATACCAACTATTTGCCTTTGGTTTGTACTTTAAGAACCTTGCTTAAGAAGTCTTTCCCTAATCTCTGGTCATAAGGATAACCTCCTACAATGTGTCCTGTTTTCACCTTAATTTTTAAAATGTCATCCTGTAAACCTTTGGCACACATTTATTTCTGGAGCCACCTTTGTTTAATTTGATTGAGGCAAAAATCTTGAATTTAATTTTAACATGTTTGAGATGTATCAGCAACCAGCACATGCTCAGCATTAGACAATTTGGCCAAAGGTAAGCATTCATCATTTCTTATACCAGTGGTTGGCAAATTTTAATGTTCATGGGAATCATCTGAGAGCTTTGTGGAAATGCAGATTCTTGATCCCTGTGTGAGATTCTGGTTCATTGAGTCTGAAATGGGGCTCAGGAATCTGCTTTTTATTCAGTGCAGGTGGTCTGCAGCTAGTACTTTGAGAAATACCATCTTTACAGTGGGTACAATTGTGGCAGATACGTCACTTTAAGAAACACTGTCCACAAAAGTCCAAATAAAGGACTTTGAAAAAAGGGAATGCAATGGAAAATTTACCTACANTCCACAAAAGTCCAAATAAAGGACTTTGAAAAAAGGGAATGCAATGGAAAATTTACCTACAACATCAGTTTAGCCCCTGGGTACTGCATTCATTGGAGTAGAGGTGTCTCTGGGTGTGGGAAGCAAGGCTTCCATATATATGAGAGAGTTGTTATGGTTGATTTGCAGGCATTGCTTATGTATTCTAGATATTTATATCTAGAAATAAAATGCCAAATATCATCTCTATGACTGTCATGTCTGTTAACTTGGCCTATGGTGTTCTTCATTCACCAGAAAAATACCAACTATTTGCCTTTGGTTTGTACTTTAAGAACCTTGCTTAAGAAGTCTTTCCCTAATCTCTGGTCATAAGGATAACCTCCTACAATGTGTCCTGTTTTCACCTTAATTTTTAAAATGTCATCCTGTAAACCTTTGGCACACATTTATTTCTGGAGCCACCTTTGTTTAATTTGATTGAGGCAAAAATCTTGAATTTAATTTTAACATGTTTGAGATGTATCAGCAACCAGCACATGCTCAGCATTAGACAATTTGGCCAAAGGTAAGCATTCATCATTTCTTATACCAGTGGTTGGCAAATTTTAATGTTCATGGGAATCATCTGAGAGCTTTGTGGAAATGCAGATTCTTGATCCCTGTGTGAGATTCTGGTTCATTGAGTCTGAAATGGGGCTCAGGAATCTGCTTTTTATTCAGTGCAGGTGGTCTGCAGCTAGTACTTTGAGAAATACCATCTTTACAGTGGGTACAATTGTGGCAGATACGTCACTTTAAGAAACACTGTCCACAAAAGTCCAAATAAAGGACTTTGAAAAAAGGGAATGCAATGGAAAATTTACCTACATCAGTTTAGCCCCTGGGTACTGCATTCATTGGAATAGAGGTGTCTCTGGGTGTGGGAAGCAAGGCTTCCATATATATGAGAGAGTTGTTAAATATTTTATATCCCTAGCTCTTTTCACACGAGTGCTGTTTCCAACAGGCACTGATTCTTTTGAGGGCTATTGAAGGTTTTTCAGAGGCCATTACCACCCTAATTAACACCTCTCCTCTTACAGGATCCCCCTGAAGTAGTTAATGGAAATGTGAGATCTTGGGAGAAAGCACCTTCACAGGGTGTGAGTTTGTTGCGTTTTAAAGGGGAGAAGGACCTGAAAACTCTTACAGGATCCCCCTGAAGTAGTTAATGGAAATGTGAGATCTTGGGAGAAAGCACCTTCCCAGGGTGTGAGTTTGTTGCGTTTTAAAGGGGAGAAGGACCTGAAAAACCTGGCAATTAAGATCCATGGACAATTTCCAGGCATAAAAAACTGGCAGTAAGATATAATTGCATTAAATTACTGAATCTTAAGACTTGTTCCAGAGCAGCATAGACAGTTTATTTAAAGGATGGGCCTCTCAAGATCAATTCAGGAGAATATTCAAAATTGAGAAGGATTCTTGTCTGGAACAGTGGCAGGTAATTGTTCTCAGTACCAAGCATAGGTTGTGGGGCTGGGCAAGATTAGTGGTTGCTTCAGTCCCACAGAAACTGGAGGAATTTGTGCTAGGTGTTTAGACTCCTGGGGATCCAGCCACTCTCCTTGTTATTGAAAAATGTGTTGTGATCCCAACAGTTGACTTTTATTATCATATTCGTCATCACTGTCAGGGTAATAATAGTGACATCCCTCCATTGTGTAGCACAGTTTACACAGGACTTGCCCCTAGATTATCTCATAATAATAATGACTGCCCTTTTTTGAGGGCCTAGGATGAGGTTTGTGCTTCATATTCATTACCCTTAATGTTGCTGAGAAATCTGTAAGTTTATTCTTAGGGAAACAGAGGCTCAAACCATTAGAAGAGTTTCCCTTAAATCGTATAACCAGTAAGCAGCAGGGCAAGAATAAGGATTCAGGTAGGATATTCTCCAATCATGTGTCACCTGCTCAGTAATTTGAAGAAAATGCAAGTTTATTGTTGTTTAAACCTTAAGCATATTTAAAATATATTTATATCACTACTGAGTTTTAAGTTATGAGGAAATTTTGTAGCTATATACATGAAGAAACTGCTATGGAATCAACAGATTAAAGCTTGGTTTCTCCATTTTATTAACCCAGTGTGTCTGGCTCCACCATTTATTAATTCAGTGATTCTGGAATAGTTATTTAACCTTTTTGAACCTCAGTTTCCAGATCTATAAATTGCTCATAATAACAATGCCTATGTCATGTTGTTCTTATGAGGATTACAGAACATAATACATATAAAGTGTTTAGAAAAGCATCGGGCACATGGTAAACTCCCAATAAGTGTTAGGTGTTTAAAAATTGAATATGATGATGTTAGGGAAATTTCAGGTCCCGAGGCTGAATCCGGGTTCTTAGTGTCTTGAACAAAGAACTGGATGAGACACGCCAGAGATAAAGAGCAAAGAGCAGTTTTATTTAGCAAAGTGAGAATTCAGTCTGGAGAGGATGGAGCAGGCTCAAGCGAGAAAGAGCATCAAGAGCCCCAAGGGTTACATTCCCTGGGGGTTTTAAGTCCTCTTAGGTGGATTCCTGTAGTTTAATCACTGGTAGAGCCCTGAGTGTAGTTTCTGTCGTATTGGCAAATTTTATTGGCACCCTTGCTGATATGGGGCTCATTGGTCCAACTGAATGGTGCCTTAGCTGATAGGGGGCTCCCTGTCTGGAATTGTCTTTGTCTCTTGTGGCTGTTTCTGTGCCTGTGCCTGCCTGTTCAGGCAACCGGTTTGTCCAGATTTCCTTCTGCCACTCTTGTCTTTATCTAACTTCCTGCCTCCATGACATGATAGCTTTTGCCTTGGCAGATTGGAGATGACTGGTATCTTGCTTTGACCATGTACCAAGATGTGTCTAGTAAGACAATACTTATAAAGTTTTTTTTCTTATTTAATAGAACCTAGATTTTCAGACAGCCACAGACCTGCAGGCTCCCCTTTTAGATCTGTGCTCTCCCCAAACTGACAGCACTTAAACACTTGACTCATTCTTGATGAATTATGATAATCATGTACAGATGACATGAAAAGTGTTTTCAGATCTTTTTGAGCCATTGAGATCTCAGTGGAAAGGAGGTGTCCTAACAGCTCTGGGGATGGAGACCACCTGGCTTGAAGATTATAAATTGCAGTCACAAGCACTTAGTTATACTAGTTTGCAAGACACCCTCCCCCAACCCACAGGGGATGCCCAAGTGCACCTGAGAGAATAACACAGCCTGTAAGTTCATTCCAAAAGTTGCCTCCACACTCTCTCTTAAATGTCTCTGGAGCCATCTTGTACTAGCTTTGATATTGCATTTTAGTAAAATAAGGACCCTATTTCTAGAAATCATGCAAGAAATACCAAAACTCATTTGCATAAACCACTTGCAGCTAATCATATCTTTTCAGATACAATCCTTAATTAACTCACCACAATATAATCAGTGGTGCTGACTCTATACCATAGTTCTTCTTAAAACCAAATTAACATACACTGGAATTAAATTTGAGTCTCTGAATGAATCTGTCATCTTCTACAGGTTATAGGAGGCATCGCTGATTAAGACCTCTTCTTCATTCCAAATACAGCCTATTTTCTTTACAAGCCATAGTTGGCTACATAGTGTTAATCAACAACGTCCAAGCTGTTTTTCTAGATTGCTTGCAGACTGTACTGCTGATTGCCTGCTGCCGTCACTCCAGCATGACTCAGATGGCTGGCGGACCCTGTCCATCAGGATTTCCCTCAGCGCACACCACAGCTCTGGACCTTTCTTCCCACCAGCATTCTGTGTAGTACCCTAACTACAGAGAAGAATCTTATTAAAATATTTTAAGATGGTGGTAATTATAATCCAAAACCAAAATCTTCATTTGTGGCATTTCTTCTAGATCTTTATTTTGCCTCTCTGTACTGTAACACTTAAGGATACTTAAGAAAACTAAAGTTTTGAACTAAAAATTAGATATAACTATGCCTACTTACTGAATTCAAAACCAAATCCCATTATTCATTTTTATTAAAATATACAAACAACCATTTTTAAAAACTAACCTAACAACCCAGTTCAAACCAATGTGTACTTCTTAAATAAGAATATCAAATTTGTTCTACAAACTGAAAAATTTTTTTGAAGCTCCAGTTCTAAAAATGTCTTCTCAACTATCTATACCAAAGAAAATCCCACCGATTGCTGTTTATGTCTCACAACACTAATGGAATGGAAGAATTAAAAAATAAGTGATTTTTTTCTTATTTTCTTACCTATATTTTCTCCTATTAGGGTTTTCTCAAAAGGTAAACAAAAAGTTGAGAGCAACTTTTGGCTTTAAACTCATTAATAATTTACTGTCACCCCTGGGACAACAGCATTGGATACACCCATTAGTTAAAGGGTCAATAAAATGGCATCAACAGGAGGAGGGAGGTCAAGTGACTAATTCCCTGCAGCCTCTGTGAGTTAATAGTAAACAGAAAGGGAGAGGAATTAGTAGCAACTTTCCAACCTCAGGACCAGAAAGAAAATCTTTCTTGTCTGTAATCACTGGAAGTTATTCTGGTGGGTAGCAGAGTCCCATAATGTGGTTTGGATAGCACTGTGCTGCAGGATAAATCAGAACATTTCTGGGATATTTTGGTAAATTTCTCCATCAAAATTACAATTCTGTTCAGCATCAGCTGTTTATCTTGAGGTCCCCACTATAATAAAATGATTTGTTATTCAGGGGGATGTATTATTTGAACAAGAAAAAAATGATTATTACATTTTGGTAAATGTTTATGGGTAGTGGTACTGGAGGTTAGTGTGTAGGGGTAGGGGTAAGGGAACCTCAGGCTGACTCTGGCCCATATCATCTCCTCCTCTTTCATAGATGTTTAACAAATCATTGTGTTGGGTTATTTATCACTGTAAATAATCAGCTGTATGTGGACTAAAAACTTTAAACAAATGAAATGACAGTATTTCAAAATCAGAAGAAATGAGTTTGAATTGCTGAGAAAATAGATATAATTGCCTACTTTACCTTCAAATTTGCAGTCATTAAACAATATGTTTAAGGAGAGTTTCAATGTTTTTAGAAAATGCCTGATATTAAGTTAAAATTACATAGAAAAATATGTGAACAAAGAGCAAAAGACTAGAGGGCAAAAAACCATTCCAAGATTTTGACTCATTCACTTAACTATGAATAGCAAAAAACTATTCCAAAATTTTTGACTCATTCACTTAACAATGACTTGAGTGCCTATTCTATGCAAGACAGTGTTCTAGACGTACATTGTCATGAACCAAATAAGAAAGTTTCCTGCTTTCATGGAGCTTGTGCAGCAGCTAGGGGAAGCGGAGCAATATATTATTTTTTAAAATAACAGCTTGAGATATAATTTGCATACTCTATAATTTGCCCATTTAAAATTTACAGCTCAGTGGTTTTTATTGTATTCACAGAGTTGTTGAAGCATCACCACAATCAGTATTTTAACATTTTTATCACCTCAAAAAGAAACCTTTTACACATTAGCAGTCAGATCCCGATCCCCCCTCTCTCAAGCCTCTGCCAACCACTAATTTTTCTGTCTCTACAGATTTATCTGTTCTGGATATTTCATATAAATGGAATCATACCTTATGTGGCATTTTTTTGTCTGACTTCTTTCACTTAGTATAATGTTTTCAGAGTTCATCCATTTTGTAGCATGTGTCAGTGCTTCATTCCTTTTTTTTTTTTTGCCAAATAATGTTCCATTGTACGGACATATCTCACATTTTGTTTATCCATTCATCAGTGGATGGCCATTTGGGTTTTTTCCCCTTTTGCTATTATGAATAATGCTGCTATGAACATTTGTGCACATGTTTTTGCATGGACATGCTTTTTTTATTTCTCTTGGGTATATACCTATGAGCGGAATTGCTGGGTCATTTGGTAACTCTGTGTTTAATCATTTGGGGGTACTCCCAGACTCTTGCAAAGTGGTTGCACCATTTTATATTCCCAACAGCAGTGTGTGAGAGTGCTGATTTCTCAATATCCCTATTATTATCAACACTCGTTATTGTTCTTTTTGGTTATAGCCATCCTAGTGGGTGGGAAGTGGTATCTCATTATGGTTTTGATTTGCATTTTCCTCATGGCTAATGATATTGAGCAACTTTTTGTGTGCTTAATGGCCACTTGTATATCTTCTTTGGGGTAATACTTTGCCCATTTTTTTAATTGAAAGAGACTGGGGGAGGTCAGGTCAGGGAAGGCCTCTCTAGTAGTTGAGAACTGAATGTTAAGAAGAAGCTGGTCATGCAAAGGATGGGAGAGTGTTCTGGGCCCATGGAGCACCAAGTGCAAAAGCCCTTTTGGGGAACAAACTTGACTTTTTCACAGATCGGTCAGTGAGCCCAAAACACAGTGGGTAAGGCTGGAATGGCAGGAGAGGAGGATGGGCACCAGAGCAAGTGTCACTGGTAGAGTTTGGGATTTTAATTGCAATGGGAAACCTTGGAGAGTTCTTACCAGGGGAATGAAATGATTCTGATTTATGACTTCTGTGTGAAGAAAGGATTGGAGTGGGCAGGAGTTAGATAAAGCAGGGTACTAGTTAGGAAGTTACTGTAGTAGATACAGGTGCAGATGATGATGGACTGCTATGATAGTAGTAGAGATTGAGAGATACAGGATTCCAGGTGTACTTTCAAGGTAGTGTGTACAGAACTAGCAGTACAGAACAAGTTTGTCTCAGAGTGACACCCCTGCCTTATGAGCCCTGAAGTGTAGAGGTGTTAGCCTATGGCCTTATCAGTTAGCCTCTTTCGGCGTGGGACCTTAGCCCTGTGAGCAAACTGGGGTAAGGGCAGTCAGGCCACAGACAGCATACTCAGTATGCCATACTTGACACAGAGCACCTGCTCCCTGAGTGGGAGTGGGGTGGAGGAGGGTGCAGCAGCCTAGAGTAGAGTTTCTGCCATGCTGACCTGGGAAGTAGGAGGGACAGAGAGGATTGTGGTTGAAATGCCACAAACTTACACTGTTTTTACAGAGTTTTAGTGGATTTTCTTGATTAAATGTTGCTTCATTTGCCTTATGTGCTTAAGACAATTTAAGACACTTTATATAATTGTTCTTTATTTTTAATTTTTCTAAGTAATATATTTTATTTTCATCATAGCAGTTTTAGGTTTACAGAGAAATTGAGCAGAAAGTACAAATAGTTCCCATACCCTCCCCCAACACACAGCTTCTCCTGTTACTAATGTGTTACACTGGTGTGGTACATTGGTTTAGTTATGAACCAGTGTTGAACTATTGTTATTAACTCGATTTTACATTAGGGTTCCCTCTTTGTGTTGTACACTTCTGTGGGTTTTTCCAAATTTGGTACATTGGTTTAGTTATGAACCAGTGTTGAACTATTGTTATTAACTCGATTTTACATTAAGGTTCCCTCTTTGTGTTGTACACTTCTGTGGGTTTTTCCAAATGCTAAATGTCATGTTTTAGCCATTACAGTATCATACAAAATAGTTTCGCTGCCCTAAAAATCCTCTGTGCTCCACCTGTTCATCTCTGCTTCCCACCCCCTGTGAACCCTCTCCCTGTGAAACCCTGGCAGTCAGTGATTTTTTTTTATTACCTCAAACATTTATCATTTCTTTGTATTGGGAACATTCAAAATCCTCTCTTGTAACTAATTGAAAGTATACAATAATTGTTAATTATAGGAACCCTACAGTGCTGTAGAACTCTAGATATTATTCTTCCTATCTAGCTGTAATTTTGTATCTGTTAATCAATCTCTCACTATACTCTCTCCCATCTACCCTTTCCACCCTCTGGTAACCATCATACTACTCTAATTCTGTGTGATCCACTTTCTAAGCTTCCACATGAGAGAGAACATGTGATATTTCTCTTTCTGAGTCTGGCTTACTTTACTTAACATAGTATCCTCCAAGCTCATCCTGTTGCCTTGAATGATAAGATTTCATTCTTTTATATGGCTGAATAGTATTCCATTCTGTATATATACCTTATTTAACTTTATCCACTCACATGTTGATGGGCACTTGGATTGATTCCATTATCTTGACGTTTGTGAATAGTGCTGCAATAAATATGGGAGTAAAGATATCTCTTCAATATACTGATTTCCTTTCCTTTGGATATATACCCGATATTGGGATTGCTTGGTCATATAGTAATTCTGTTTTTAGATTTAGAGGAATCTCCTTACGGTCTTCTGTAATGGCTGTACTTCCCAATAATAGTGTATAAGAGTTTCCCTTTCTCTGCTTCCTCAGCAGCATTTATTTTCTTTTTGATAATAGCCATTCTAATTAGATGGAGATGATATCTCATTGTAGTTTTGATCTGTATTTCCCTGGCAATTAGTGACATTGAGCTTTTTTTTAATATACTTGTTGACCATTTGTATGTCTTCTTTTGGGAAATGTCTATTCAGGTCATTTGCCCATTTTTTGATTAGATTATTTGTTTTTTTGCTGGTGAGTTGAATTCCTTGTATATTCTGGATATTGATCCACTGTTGGATGCATAGTTTGCAAATATTTTCTCCCATTCTGTAGGTTGTCTCTTCACTCTGTTGATTGTTTCCTTTGCTGTAAAGAAGCTTCTTAGTTAGATATAATTCCATTTGCTAATGTTGTTTTTATTATCTGTTTTTTTGAGATCTCCTTCATAAAGTCTTTGCCCAGTCCAATGTCATGAAGCATTTCTCCTATGTTTTCTTCTAGTAGTTTCATCGTTTTAGGTCTTACATTAAGTCTTTAATCCATTTTGAGTTGACTTTTGTATATGGTTAGAGATAGGGGTCTAGTTTCATTCTTCTGGATATAGATGGGTATCCAGTTTTCCCAGCATCATTTATTGAAGAGACTGTCCTTTCCCCAATGAAAATTCTTGGTGCCTTTGTTGAAAATCAGTTGGCTATAAATACATGGCTTTATTTCTGGGTTCTCTATTCTGTCTCATTGGTCTCTATATCTGTTTTTGTGCCAGTACCATGCTGTTTTGGTTATCATAGCTTTGTAATATTTTGAAGTCAGATAGTATGATGCCTCCAATTTTGTTCTTTTTGCTCAGGATTGTATTGGATGTTTGGGGTCTTTTGAAGTTCTGTTATGAAATCTAGGATTTTTTTTTTCTATTTTTGTGAAGAATGTCATTGGTATTTTTATAGGGATTACATTGAATATCTAGATCCTTTTGGGTAGTATAATAATTTTGACAATATTAATTATTTCAGTCTATGAACATGAGATGTCTTTCCATTGTAGTTTTACAGTTTTCCTCGTAGAGATCTTTCATGTCTTTGGTTAAATTAATTCCTATGTATTTTTTTGTAGTGATCATAAATGGGATTGCCTTCTTGATCTTTTTTTCCATCTTGCTCATTATTGGTGTACAGAAATGCTACTGATTTTCGTGTGTTAATTTTATACCCTGCAACTTTATTCAATTTGTTTATTAGTTCTAAGAGTTTTCTAGGTGAACTTTTAGAGTTTTTTTATATATGAGACCATGTTGTCTGCAAACAGAGGCAATTTGATTTTCTCCTTTCTGATTTGGATGCTCTTTATTTCTTTCTCTTGCCTAATTGCTCTGGTTAGGACTTCAAGTACTATATTTAACAAGAGTGGAGAGAACGGGCATCCTTGTTTTGATCCTATTCTTAAAGGAAAAGCTTTAAACTTTTCCCTGTTCGGTATATTAGCTGTGGGTTTGTCATATATGGCCTTTATTGTGTTGAGAAAAGTTTCTTCTGTACTTAATTTGTTGAGGATTTTTATGATGAAGGGATGTTAAATTTTAGCAAATGCTTTTTCTGTATCAAGTCAGATGATCCTACGGTTTTTGTCCTTCATTATGTAGATGTGATGTATCACATGTATTGATTTGCATATATTGACCCAACCTTGCATCCCTGGGATAAATTCTACATGATTATGGTGAATGATCTTTTTAATATGCTGCTGGATTTGATTTGCTCATATTTTGTTGAGGAGTTTTGCATCTATGTTCATCAGGGATATTGTCCTGTAGTTTTTATTTTTGTGTTTCCTGTCTGGTTTTGTTATCAGGGTAATACTGGCTTTGTAGAATGAGTTTGGGAGAATTCCCTCCTCTTCAGTTTTTTGGAAAGAGTTTGAGAAGAATTGGTATTATTTTTTTTTTTTTTTAAAGTTTGGTAGAATTCAGCAGTGAAGCTGTCTATTCTTGTGCTTTTCTTTAATGGGAGACTTTATTACAGATTCTATCCTGTTACCTGTAATAAGTCTGTTCAGGTTTTCTGTTTCTTCTTGGTTCAATCTTGATAGATTGTATGTGTCCAGGAATTTATCCATTTCTTCAAGGCTTTCCAATTTGTTGGTGTATAGTTGTTCATAATAATGATCCTTTGTATTTCTCCCTTTTCAGTTGTAATGTCTCCTTTTTCACTTCTGATTTTGTCATCTGTTTTTTTTCTTGATTAGTTAGTTAATTGTTTGTCAGTTTTGTTTATATTTTCAAAAAACCAGTATTTTACTTTGTTGATATTTTGTATTTTTTTTTAGCCTCAATTTCATTTATTTCTGCTCTGATTTTTATTATTTTTTTACTACTACTAATTACGGGTTTGGTTTGTTCTTGCTTTTCTAGTTCCTTGAGATCCATTGTTAGGTTGTTTGTTTGGAATCTTTCTATTTTTCTGATGTAGGCATTTACTGCAATAAAATTCCTTTTTAATATTGTCTTGGCTGTATCCCATAGGTTTTGGTATGTTGTTTTTCTGTTTTTGTTTGTTTCAAGAAATTTTAAAATTTTCTTCTTTGACCCATTCATTGGTCATTCAGGAATATATTGCTTAATCTTCATGTATTTGTTGGAACTTTTGTGGCCTAATATATGGTCCATCCTGGAGAATGTTTCATGTACTGATGACAAGAATGTATATTCTGCAGCCGTTGGAAAAATGTTCTTAAATGTCTGTAAGGTTCATTTGGTCTAGAGTGCAGTTTAAATCCAATGTTTCTTTGCTGATTTTCTGTCTAGATGATCAATCCAGTGCTGAGAGTGGAGTGTTCATGTCCTCAACTATTATTATATTGGAGCCTGTCTTTCCCTTTAGATCTAATAATATTTTGCTTTATATATATATGGATGCTCCAACACTGGGTGCATATAAATTTACAATTGTTATATTATCTTGCTGAATCAACCCTTTTAACACTGTATGATGACATTTTTGTCTCTTTTTATAGTTTTTGACTTAAAGTCTATTTTATGTGATGTAAGTATAGCTACTCCTGCTTTGGGTTTCTTTTTGCATGGAATATCCCTTCACTTTCAATCTGTGTGTGTCTTTACAGGTGAAATGACTTTCTTCCATATGAAGGCAACATATACTTGGGTCTTTTTTGTTTGTTTTTTTATTAACTTTTAAAAAATCCATTCAGCTAGTCTATTTTTTTTAATTAGGGAATTTAGTTCATTTATATTTAAGGTTGTTATTGATAGGTGTGGACTCCAGTCATTTTGTTGATTGTTTTTTGTTTATTTTATATATCCTTTATTTCTTTCTTCCTCTCTTATTATTTATCATGGGAGTTTGCTTATTTTCCGTAGTGATAAAGTTTGATTCCTTTCTCTTTTTCATTTGTGTGCCTGCTTTACCAGTGAGTTTTATCCTTTTGCATGTTTCTTGATGTTAGTTATTGTCCTTTCAATTCCCAATGTAGGACTTCCTTGAATATTTTTTGTAAAGCCAGTACAATGGTGATGAATTACTTCAGTTTTTGCTTATCTGTGACAAACTTTATTTCTTTTTCATTCCTGAAGGATAGCTTTGCTGGATATGGTGTTTTTGGCTGGCAATTTTTTCTTAGAGCTCTTCGAATATATCATCCCATTCTCACCTAGCCTGTAAGGTTTCTGCTGAGAAATCTGCTGTTACTCTAATGGGTATTCTCGTATATAAACTGATGCTTTTCTCTTGCTATTTTTAGAATTCTCTCCTTATCTTTGACTCTTCACTTTTTTTTTTTTTTTTCCTTTTTATCTTTTTTCGTGTCCGGCAACGGATCGCAACCCTCAGTGTCGCGCCCGTACTGGACCGGGACTGGCAACGGGATCACAACCCTCGCTGTTGCTCCCACACCTCGCTCAGCCAGTGAGCAGGAACCGGTCTGTATGTGGGATCCGAACCTTCGGCGGGAGCGCCACCACGCTCCCAAGCAGCGCCCTGTAGCAGGGTGCCCCCAGGCCGGCCCTTCACTTTTTTTTTTTTTTCCTTTTTATCTTTTTTCGTGTCCGGCAACGGATCGCAACCCTCAGTGTCGCGCCCGTACTGGACCGGGACTGGCAACGGGATCACAACCCTCGCTGTTGCTCCCACACCTCGCTCAGCCAGTGAGCGGGAACCGGTCT